>NC_079437.1:23427271-23693656 GCF_903798145.1 Danio aesculapii
ATATGATGATGTTAAACACATCTGCAAATACACATGATCTGTTAAGTGTGTGTGTGTGTGTGTTTATCAATATGTTAGACTTAATGTATAAGGTAGGTCTTTTTTTTTTTTTTTTTTTTTTTTTCTTCTCTCCCCCATGTCACCTCATACGTCATCAGATACTCTCTAGTATCATGTCCCACCCTTTCAAGATGCTTCTCAATTTTCTTTTTTTTTTCATTTGATGCGCTTGAGCTGAAACACTCACTGACAGAGCTTCAATAAAACTAAACACTATTGGCTGTTTTTTTAAAAGAGAGGAGCTATTCTGTCCCACACTGTCTTCATATTTAAGTTGTAAATAGGTCAAACGTTGAGTAAAAAATCCTATTTCAAAGCACTTCATAGGAATTTTAAGGGTGTTAAGAAAGCTAAAAGCAATAAAATGAAGGGTTGTTGGGCATGAATGTGAAAATATTTGATTCCACCAACCTTGGAAAAAGTGTGGGTCGAGACTCGTAGCTATCCTGTCTCTGTAAGAAACAAAATAAGAAAAGTTTAGTGTTTTAAAACAGTTTTTAATTATCACTATTATCTCAAAAAATCACAGCAAAACCAAACAACTGTGATGCCTTGGAGACTTCATTCTTGACACTTTAAAAACCCCATCCGGGATGATATCTTATGTTTTGTGGCCCTTTTATAAAGCAGTTGAGCATGTGTGTGTTTATCAACATATGGTATGAGTGCACTTTCAATTTGGCACTTGTACAATATGAAAATTTACGTCAGTCAAACCAGCAATATTTTGCCCTTACTTAAGACAAAACTTGATTCCAAATAGATCATTACTATGGAGTATATTATTTCATATTTAATATTACAGTATATGTATTATTTCATTGGACAAAATATTAAAATTAGCCATGAATATTTATTTGGCGTTTATGTATTTTTGACCACCCAAAGCCCTTTACAATCATATCCCACCCCAAATACCAAAGTAGCTTTTTTTTTTTTTTTTTTTTTTTTTAATATATATACACAAAGGCTATTAAATGTCTACCTTCTTAATATACAAAATGTGAAAAACCAGATCCATCATTATTCAGTGTAAAATTCAGAATTATACAGAGCTGTCATATAAAGATGTGGTATTATTATTGTTGTTGTTGTTGTTGTTGTTTTATTATACAAAAATAGACAAAGCCAGTTTCTGAGTGATATCAAAGAGACATTTAGGAGGGAAATATACATCATAACACAGGATGACTTTTTTTCACACTACAATACACCGCAATGATAATATTTCTGAAAGATATATCAACACACACACACACGCACCCATGAAAACTAAATCTCTCAGCCTTTATATCCATCCTGTTAGACATCCTATTCATTTTTATTGCTATTCCTGCTATAAAGTACAAATTCCTCATTCTTGAGGCAAGACACTACAGGCAAAAACTATTTATTTTTATTTTCATGCACCTTTCAATTTTTAAATTTGGCCTTTTGGCTTATTTTGGTAATGAAAACAACTAAAATACACTTTAATTGTGCCTTCTGTCACGCCTTTATTAATCTTCACAGATTTAAAGTAAGTAGATTACAATTACAATGCATATGTTAGGCAAATATTTTCTCAAAGTTATTATTTTTTTCTCTTGTACTTAGCCAAATGTCAACTTCAGCAGGACTTTCATAAAACTTTCTCTCTGTTTTTACCCTGTAGTGTATTGCTTTCAGGTCTAATTTACCATTTTAAACAGAAATATTCCAAGCAAACGCTTTGTGTATAAACTGCCACAGCAAACCACAACACAAAAGACAGGCTCAAATGCAGAAGAGGAACAAATTAAACACACACAGACACAGACCGTCAGCAGAATGAACTGCCTCCTTGCAGCCACCAGAATGAAGGATGAGGCGTGGTGGAGAACAGCACTTCACCACAGTGCCCCTGCTGGCCACATGAGGAACTAACATTCAGCATCAGCCGGCTCTCCTCTCATCTACACATTTACATCAGCTTACAGTACAGTCTGAAATCTCTCTGGGGCTTTAAAAATATTCAGCATCAGCGGATCTTCAAAAAAGCCTCGAACGACATCACAATGTCAAATGCGCACAAAAGATCGACATTACAGCTGCTGCATAGTAATTTTTATTGAATTACTTTCATAAAAGCGTGTGAAAATTATTCTTAATACTTAATCTCATAATTGCACATGCATACTTTCTTGAGTCAGCCTCCTTCTGACTTTGTTTATACCCTAGAAAAATATATCAAATCAAGTTAAATTTTTATTTGTCACAGACAGAGTCATACCCAGTAGGATATGCAGAGAAATGATTGTACATCGCCTGTAACCATAAAAATAAACAAAACTACAATCAATAAGAATCTAAATTATAGAGTAATAAATAAAAACATTTTTAGATATAGAAATAGATGTTATAGCTAAATAAAAGCAAAAATAAAATTTTTAAAACTTAGATTGTGATCACTAGCGGATAATTCTCACTGTGACATAATTATGAACACCATCACATAAAGTCATGACTGCTTTTTATGTGAAAATAATATCTTCAAATAAGTAACCAGATTTAAGCTTTAAGTAAGTCATACAAGCTTTTTTTTCTTCCAGTTTATTCATGTAATGTACATTTGAAATGACTCATAAGTTCATTTAATTCAACTTAAACTCAGAACAACTTTTGAGTAACTACTTTTTGAGTAAATACAAAGCTCTGCATGTTTGTTTCAGAAATTTGACTTCACTGCTCATACAAGGCTGTTTAACAATTCCGACTCTATTTATTACCATTGAAAAACCAAACAGGGTTTCTACAGGTTTCATCAAGTCCAATTTAAGACCTTTTTAAGACCACTATGAATAAAATTTCAAACTTTCACAGGGGAAAACGCTAAGGTTTTTATTTATTTTATTTATTTTTTTTTACTTGACCCATTAAAATTCAGTTATTTCTTAACCACTTATTTTAAATAATGTGTGTTAAAAGAAGCAAACTCTAGTTATTTACATTTTTTTTGCTTATAGTTAGACTTCAGAGTGATGCATAAATCAATGACTTTGAATAATTGTTTGAGTAGTTTGTGATGTATGTTAAAGTATGCCCCCTAAAAGTACAAGTGCCCCCCCAGTTACTCTGGTCTAAAACTGCCATTGGCTAATGCACTCAATCCGATGCTCCGAAAATATAAATATTTTAAAATAGGCACTATCCTTACTAATAAACTGCTTGGCTGCAATCTAAACAACTACATTCTTGACAAAAAAAAATCCTCAAAAGTACATTATGTTGTCCAACAGCAGCAATATTTGTCAAACTGTAGAGTGTTCTGTGCTTGTCGCTGTTTGTGGGCAGAGTAATACACATGGGTAAAAGGTGAAGAGGCTGTAGGAGTGCTGTAATTTGCAGAATATCGCACGGTTATCAGCCAATCAGATTCAAGAACCAGATAGAACTGTTGTATAAACTGTAATAAATCATGGTTGTTTCGTGTTAGTAAATGCATTAACATTAACTAATACAACCTTACCTACAATCTTACCAATGTGATTATTTCTAACTGCTCTTTCATCCCATGAAGGGAACAAGCTTCCATAGAAATGCATCCCAATGCTGAACAAAAACTGAGCATATTGATATGAAGAGCTCTTACTCTGTTTTCTGAAGGAGTTGGAGTGACCGGTCTGGAGCTGCTGGATCTGGTTGATGGAGGTGGTGGTGGTGGAGGAGCAGGCGCAGGTGGAGCTGCTTGTTGGCTGCTGCTGAAGGGCTGGTCTAGGAGATTGTTCATACTGTTGCTTCTTCTGAAAGAGTTGCTGCTGAACAGAGAGAGAAAGAGGTTCGAGGTCCTGAGACCGCAGCTCAGATGCGCAGCTGCTGGGAAATGTGGTATCCGCTTACCTGGGGACAGGTGGTCCAGGTGGTCCATCTGTGAGGCCCACGTAAGCAGCAGGGAACCAGCCTTGCCTGAACAATGCAGATCAAATGATCAGGAGATTAAATCAGGTGAGCTGTCTGTGAGTGTGTGTGAGATGGAGTGTAAGAGATAGTCGAAAGGGAGAAAGCGAATGTGTGCGTGTGTGGATGTCCACAAGTTTTGTTTAGTGTACCAGTAAATTTTTAGCTTGTGGGGACATTTGTTTGGTCCTCATGAGGAAAATGGCTCATAAACCACGCATTAGGGCTGCATGATATTGGAAAACACTGACATTGAAATATTTTCATTCACTGCAATTTATATATTGCGTAACTTAATACATAATTTTAGATCTATTGTGATGATTCTATAGGGGAGCATGAATATTTCATATCTGCATGAAATATTATAAAAAATGGCAAGCATAGTTAAATACAACAAACAAAAGATGCAAATAAACGATTTATGATTTTTGAGGTGTCAAACAGTATTCAGAAACAGATATAATTAATTCCTATATAATAATAATAATAATAATATTAACACTGTATCGTTTTAAGCAATTATATAATGTTCAATTAGTCTTTAAACTAGAAACGTTTCACTTATTGTGCTCAAATGGCTCGAGTTTACTTAAAATTCTTACAGTCAGACCTTAAAAACACATGCAAATTATCAACTTTGACTCTTTTAAATAAAAAAATAAACATTTTATTAACTCCACTATCCAGCTTTTTTTGTTTGTTTGTTTGTTTTTATTTATTTATTTTTAATGTTTACATGAACGAGTTGTCTGAGGAATTTCGTGATTGTAGGACTGGCTGTGTGCTTGGTGATGCTATAATAAATCATTACAAGTATGCTGATGATCTTTTCCCCAAGTAGCGCTGGTTTTCAGCAACTGCCTAATGTTTGTGGGCAGAGATATGATGTGCAATATAATTTAAAAAAAGAGTGTTATGACATGTAGAACCAAAGAACATAGAGATATGATTTTTCCAGTTTTTTATTAGTCAGGGCAAGTTTTAAATGTTAGTACAACTGTTAAGTGTTTATGGCATGTCATTACTGAAGACATGAATGATGATGATGATGATGATGATGATGATGATGATGATGATGATGATGATGATGATATGTACAGGGAACCTCAAAAGTTATGTTCAAGCAAATATGCTAGTGAGTTTTATTTGTGTTCGGAGCAGGTTAAGGTAAACCTCTTTAGAATTTACTGCAGTTCTTTATACACTGCTCCTCAGTGGTATAATTTAAAAAAGAGAGTCTCCATAATCTGCAGGTTGCCTACAATGATTGTTTGAGGATTCTTCTTGAAAAACATAGATGGTGTAGTGCAAGTGAATTATTTTGTAATGTAAGAGTTCGATCATTTTTTTCCTTTGATGAAAAATTTGATCTATAAGTTTATATGTCGGTTGGGAAATTCTCAAAATGGCATTTTAAAGTAATTGATAAATCCTTTGTTCACTGAGGTGTGTTTTCAGTCACCTTTAATAAAATATTGGCATAACTGTCTATTTTATGGTATATTGTGTGTTTTGTTTGTTTGTCTTTTGGACTTATGGACCTAATGTCTGGAATAAAGAGAATTTAATTATTTAATTAAGTTGTCACTGTAATGTCTGGTCAACTATAATCCCAACTGCATTGCAGATCCCTCGACGTGACTATTGCAGACTTGCACGTTGTGATATCGATGCTGAAATTATATATTGTGAAGCCCTACCACACATAATAAAATATTTTGAAAATGATAAAAATACTGTGGGTGTTTAAAAAAATGTGTTTACATTCTATGCAGGCTGTACAGTATAAAAACAGTGTGTGAATGTGAAACTAAAAGACTTCAGCTAATCAGTTTTGTCCAATGCTAACAATTTATTTTTCATGAATCCAACATCCAGCTGCTAGAAAACATACAATCTGATGTAAGTGAAGTCATCTTTCGCTACTGTATTGTTTTTAAATAGAGAAAACATTTTTACAAGTAACTTTAATTCTAAATCTTGGACCTTTTTCAAACAAAAAATTACCAACAAAAAGGTGTGAAGCACCGAAAGCGGACCATATTAAAAATAATTTGAATACTAATTTGGCTATTGTTGTTATACATGAATTTTCTAATATCATTTTTTTACAAGAGAGTCTTATATTATTTAATATATTTATTATTATTATTATTATTATTATTATTATTATTCAAATGGTCAAATTCTGACTAAGGAAAGTTGAATGTGCTAGCCAGTTTGTTGTTTTTAATTTGCCTTTATTAATGACATTTGACTAAACTTGTATTTTAAAAATTCGTTTTATTATTTTTTTCTTTTACTTTGTGTAAATATTTTTTTCCTAATTCTTTATTCTAAATCTTTAGTAAGTATTTTTGGTACATTAAAAAGTGTGGTTGATGACCGTCCGACAAGCTAATTCAGCTAAAAACGGTGCTTAAAATGTGTTTAAACATTATAATTAAATAGAAAATTAGGCGCATAGCAAAAAAGGTCCACTTTTTGAGAAAAAAAGAACCACCCCTTTTACCAGGCTGGCTACGGGTCTTCACACAAACGGTCCTGTTCGCTGTCTGCATTGTGGTAGTACCTTGCACTTTTAACACGGTTCTTAAAATGAAGAACAGCCATGTTACATTTTTTTTCCCCATTTTTAGTTAAATTGTGTTGTGCAAACATGGATTATGGTGTAAAAGTGCTCTCACCGTCCAGAGCTGTCGGCACGTCCAAACAGCCAGCCGTTCCTCGGCTCTTTGACGAGAAGTGTGATGCTTTCTCCTTTGGCGAACGGCAGAAGGGTGGAGTTTGCAGAAGGTGGGTGTGGCACCAGCGCACGCATCACTCTTCCTCCAGCCTGTCCTGAGGTTGAGTTGGAACGACTGGGCTGAGGGGAGGGGCCTGAGATGAAGAGGTGAAAGTTTGTTATACTGAACTAGAAACAAAGATTTAATGTTCATCATATGTTTGTTTGCATGTCAGAATGAGGTCCCCCCACCTCTAGAGGGAACTGTGCCCAGCGGCTGCTCCGCCCAGCGGTTAACATCAGGCTGACAGAAAGAAATGGAAATGTGAGTTTCAACAAACACCTCTATTGACTATCATTATTTAAGGTAAAAAGGTGTTTAGGGCAAAAATGTTATTTCTCACAATGTTGTCCTCCAGTCGTGAAGGAGTGCGTGGATGGGATTCTCTTGTGTGATCCACCAGATCTTTCCACCCCTCTGCTCTGTTTTGCAGGCTGCACCCTGTCTGTGGGAGTCATTTAAACACATTAATCACATCACACAAAATTAACACTGACATAATTCTGCTCTAAGCAACTGATATTAGGCAAAAAATTTAATTACAGATAACTTTATAAAGCATAAAACTTAAAGTTAAAAAAAATGTCATCATTTACTCACCCTTTACTTGTTCCAAATCTTTTTGACTGTTTTGTTTCTGTTGAAGACAAAAGAAGATAATTTGAAGAATGTTGGAAACCTGTAACCATTGACTTCCATAGTATTTATGGAAGTCAGTGGTTCCAGGTTTTCAGCTTTCTTCAAAGCATCTGCTTTTGTGTTCAACAGAATAAAGAAACTTATAAAGCTTTGGAACTACTTGAGGGTGAGTAAATTTTCATTTTTGAGTACACTTTCTCTTTAAAGAATTGCACATAGTTAGGCGAAATTGAGATGGAATGCTTTTACAATAACACATTAAGTTCAATTGCAAGAAGTCATTTTAATCATAGATTTTCCCTAGTATAGCATCACCTTGATTACAGCCCAGAGTTTTCCAATACACATTAAACAGTTTGGACACTAATGAAAAGAAATGATATTAACCTTGTTCATGAGATGAGCAATAGACTGGGTCAGCCCACAGTGTTTTTCCGCCAGGAATCGATATCGCCTTTCCTCCTCCTTTAACGCCTCCTTCTGACACTCCTTGAGAAAGTGCACATATTCACTGCCGTCCTACACACAAACAAAACCATCAACATAACTCATGTTGATTAGCCATTACCACCACCATCACGAATGATAATGATGCCTTATAGCATCTGCTTGGCTTCAGAGTAGCACTATAAAGCTTGTTTTGTTTGAGGTGTTATTGTAAGAGGAAAAAAAAAACAAGCACTGAAACTGGATCAAGAATCAACGATTCAACTGATTAACTCAAAAAGAGATTCATTCTCTGAGACGAACAGACATTTTGCCCTGGCTTCGTTTGGAACCATTTTCATTTGCAAAACAAAACCCCACAATATTGTGTCTAAAATTCAGTACTCATTCAGTATTAACTTTAGTATTAACTGTTGTAGAAAATCAATAGCATCACACTTGCGATGGTGTTACCCCCCCTCCCCCCTTTTTTTTTTATAAATAAATGGCAACCCTGCCTGTGTGATCATTTAATTACCTCAATATATAAACAAAAGACAAAACGGGGATATTTTTGCTTTCAAAATACTGTTTTTCGTAAAACGAGTGACGCATGTTTTGTCAGCTTGTAAATTGTTAAAATGATTACAAGATTTTTTTTTTTTAAATCTGCACAAATGTCCACATGTACAGCACATTGATAAATGTCCTCTGACCTGCGGGACCCCTCGCCTCATCTGTCTCTCCAGTGCTGTTGCCTGGTTTCTCACCTCCATTTCATATCGCCTTCTGCTGGTCTGGAGGAGAAAGTCAACCTTTAGTTTAGTTTCAGCGTTCAGATTGATTTCAGTCCAGTCATGTTCAGAGTTTTTTAGATGTATAGGATGAGGACTTTGGCAAATAAATCAAACAGAACCAATATTTACTTGTTAAATACATATTATTTACCATAAAAGCAGCAAGTTATTACTAACCTTTTTTATTCAGTTTCCCTCTTAAAATAATAATTTGGTTCTTTTTGTTTAGCCCAAATCTGACTCCAAGCATTAAAAGGATTATAATGCAGGTAGTATTTCTTTATTAGTCTATTTAGCTTTTAGACTTTCTTAATGATTTACTTTTTTCAACTTTATTGGGATAGGATAGTGGAGGACAGACAGGAAAGTATTGGGAGCAGAGAGAGGGAAAGGGTCAGCATAGAACCTTGAGCCAGGAATCGAACTCTGGTTGCCGTGAGTACCATGGTGCTATATGTCGGTGAACTTAACCACTAGGCTTTTGCCGCCGACCTTTCTTAATGATTAGATTTGAACCTTTAATTTTGCATTTAAAAGTATATTTGTGAAAGTATATTTCATTCAGATTAATGTCGACTTGGCCCAAGCATAAATATTTATTAAGCTTGCATATTTTAGATTTTCCATTTCCATACATTTTTATATGCAGTAGTGCTTTTTCTAGACACTCAAAGCGCTTTACTTATTGGAGGAATCCCCTCATCCACCACCAGTGTGCAGCATCCACCTAAATGATGCGATGGCAGCCATATTGCACCAGACCGCAAACCGGTGATGAAGCCAATTATAATATAGGGATGGTTAGGTGGCCATGATGGATTGAGGCCAGTGGGCAAATTTGGCAGAGATACTGGGGTGGCAAGTATGTCAGGACCTCTGTTTAACATCTCATCTGAAAGATGGCACTCACTGAGCAGTATAGAGTACCCTTCACTATACTGGGGCGTTTGGACACACACAGCCTGCAGGTTGAGTGCCCCCTACTGGTATCACTAACACCACTTCCGGCAGCAACTTAGCTTTCCCATGTGGTCTCCCATCCAGGTACTGACCGGGCGATCATGTGAGAGTTGCAGAGAGTTGTTTAATTACAAGCAGGTGTTCATTGTATTCAGGTTAAAATGCCTATTTAGATTAATTAGGAAAGTCATTGGACAACAGTGGTTTGTTCTGTAGCCAATCAAATTAAAAGTATTTCTTAAATGCAATTCTGACCTTCTCCAGACAAACTAAAAGAAATGACTTTCACTGTATGAAACGTATAATGGGAAATACTGTGACTTTTGTTTGTTTGTTTTCTTGCTATGTTAAACATCACTTGGGAAATGTTTGAAAAGTAATTCCAATTTCACAGGAGGGCTGATGTTGGCTATATAAAACTCACCGATATGTAATCTTTATCCAATCTGACATTGTTGTCCATCTCTTGAAGGACCTCTGAGTGAAACCAGCGGAACTGAATCAAATCACACAGACTCATTAAACATGGGACTGACTGTACACCCAATCAAACGTGCATTATGTCAACAACACGCTAACAGAAGATATCAAACGATGGATCGATAGGGAAGGATGAGTAACACACCACTCCCTCCAGCTCGTTGGTGAGTCTCCTTTGACTGTCTGACATCTGTATCAACACATCACCTGCGAATCAAACGCACAAGTAAAAGGTTTTCATTTATGACCTTATAACATCCAAAGTATCTGTTTGTGCGTTAAAGTGAAGGTATTAGTCTCTAAAGGTTGCACTGCCAAGCTGACGTTGTGTCATCATTTATTATTTAACATCACAGAGGAGGTTATCTGATATTGACTACAAAACACACACACACACACACACACTGTCATGCCACCTCTCTGCAGTCATAAAATATGATTCATAGCAACAAAAGCACCATTGAAATTTAATGAAATTTTTCCATTAAACCACAACGGGGTGAGAGATGCCAGCCATAAATAAATACACACACATATACTCACACTCACACTCTCTCTCTCTTTCTCTCTCTCTCTCTCGTGTGTGTGTGTGTGAGAGAGATTCAGAGAGGAACGTGCATTTACAAGAGCAAAGTACAATATAGTGTGTGAAGGACACAGACTCCCTCCCAATTTATCACCCTCAATAAACACACACGCAAAACTCTCGCTCTCTCTCGCTCTCACTTTCTGCTCTGTATGGAAAGTACATATTCATCAGAAAAAAGAAAATGAACAGTATATCGAAAATCTGACTTTGACAGAGACGTGTCCTGCTGTAATTTAAAAGCAAATGAGTGTGAAGGAAACTGAAATAGGAGGAATTAAAAGCTTTACCCAGTAAATGTGACGATCTGCTCAGCATGGCCTGTTCACCCATCTGAGACAGAGCATTGAAATAGGACTCGCTGGTGGCGGCAAGTGCTGTAGACACAGATGTCATTCATTCAACTTTGTATGTTTGATTTCTAACAATGTTTACACTGATATTAATGTATTTGAACATCCTTATGAATAAATCACAAAAATTGCATAGATTTAAGACTTTTTTTATAGTATGGCTTTGCGATTATTAAAGAAAAATGTTGTCTATGATAGCATGTTAAATGTGATTTTTATTCAATATCCAATTTACAATAAATTTGAAAAATAATTAAACCAATATACATTTATGTCAGAGAAAAGAAAGCATCACTGCAACTTCTGAAAGTGTACAGCAATGTTGTACTGTTGCGTAAAATGAATCCGACATTTTCAGGATAAATAAAAAAGAAAAAAAACAAATATCATCACTTTGCTCCGTTGAAATAGTTTTAGCAATCTAAAAATACCAAGAATAATCAGAAATAATTAATTAAAAAATGTTTTAATCAGTTACTACCTACGTTTGCAATATTCTGATCATCGCAATATATTGCACAGCCCTACATTACAGTAAGGCAGGGCTATTCAATTAGTTTGTCAAGGGGGCCAGTTCATGAAAAGCATCCCAAACGAAGGGTCGGAGAGATATGACTTGCAATATGAGTGAGGACACAACAGCATATAAGAGCCCATATGTTGTATTTTTGCTCCTTAAGACACCCACGTTGTATTTTTCTACATTTAAAAGGTTAATATGTTGTATTTTGAATCTACATAATATCAGTGCATTGTACAATGTGGCTTTTTTTTAACAAACATTCAAATGTTGAATTTCAAACAACTATGGATGCAATGATTATAGATTTTGGTTGTACGATTATATAGTCTGAAGAATAATTATGGTTTCACGGTTATCAGGTCTAATGTAAATGTAAGCTTTATATTAATAAAGTAGCTATTTAGATTAACTGTTATCATCTGCGTTCATACATACATAATCATTTTAATAATAATTCATCTAACATAACCGCTACGGCGTGAGATGTTTTCTACTGCGTGCGCCCGGAAAGCCGCGAGCGCATTGCTTCGCTTGCATATTAGCATATATATTCTTACATTAGAAATAACAAACTTGCACGCGTAAAAGACATGATATGGGAACAATCAGCTGCTACAGTTAATTCGGTGTGCGTGTGTATTAGCCTCTGTGTACAAGCTCGGAACTTTAAACAAGTGCACAGGTGGCAACTTGGCATAACTTTGTTTAATTGCAGCAGTTTCATTCCGTGCAACTGAACGCAGTTAATAGTGAAATCGGCTAATCGTTTCATCCCTAATAACGATATCAGTGCATTGTACAAAAGGCCTTTTCTACAAACATATCCCAATGTTTCCAGCTGCTCGCGCCACTCGCTTAATGTCAGGTGACTCACGCTCTGCGCAGCCTTCAACTGCAGCTCGTGCTGTATTGAACAGATGCATGTCACTTCATAACTATAGCGACCGTTTTTCGACTGAACTAAATTTATTTTACATGTCTTGGTCACATTATTTGGAGGGCCAGATTAAATTGCTTTGGGGGCCAGGTTTGGCCCGCCGGTCGCCAATTAAATAGCCCTGCAGTAAGGTTTCATTAACATGACCTTAATTTCTTAACCATAATTAACCAACTGAGCCTGGTTTCTCTTAAGTTGTTTTTCCTTCATTTTAGTCAATTGGTGAAGTTTGTTCCTAGACATTGGCTTACTGAGAGGAGTCTGACTGCAGACTCTGTGCAGATGCAATCTGAGCTGCATCCAATGTTTTTTATGCACTCTTCCAACCCCACCCCTAACCCTACCCCTCACAGTGACGTCACAAGCTCCATTGAGTGCATTGTGTCTGATATTGCATCTCTGAGTGACGCTATCTCAGCTTGCATTATAAAGGCTGCATCTAGATACTATTGGGCTTGCTTGGTTTGGGACTTATGGAGCTGCATATTATTGGACTTGCTCTTTAGTGTTTGGACTTTCAGCAGTGTAATTTAAACCACACTGAACTAAACTAAACTGAATTTTAACTCTAAAAACTGGACTGACACAGTTTCAGTTTACTAGAACTTCTACATTATACTGCTTTGACACAATCTACACTTTAAAATGGCTATAGAAATAAACATGAATTGAACTGAATTGAAAAATTATGTTCGATTTCTTGCGCAAACCAATTGTTCCCCTTTATGAGATCTCAATGCTTCATCAGGAATCATGGGATATTAAGGTATTTATTTATTTTTATTTTATTTTTTTTTTTTGCCTGTACTTGCACTTATAAATCACTAATGGCCATGGTTTCACCTAAAAATCTAATTTAATGTTCTTCCAATGACAAAAAGTTAAGTACATCTCAGATGTTCAAAATTAAAAGCTAAATTTTTTACCAATCCTTTTAAACACTAAACACATGGCCGTATTGTTAATTGACAGATTTACTAATGTTAAGATATAAATTTAAATAAAATGTATAAAACTAATTTTAATAAATGCTGTAGAGATTATCAAATTATGTAGAAGTTAACAAATGAAACCTTTCAGAATATATTTTAATTCTTTAATATTTTAAGACTCATATATACATTAAGCTGTCATTTATTTACTCCGTTTAGTCCTCCTTTCTTCTTCACTGTAGTGATCAAATCTAATTACTGTACACATTTGAATATGTGCATATTTAATTTATATTTCAATATAAAACTTTTCTTAAATCTATTTTGAAGAATATTTTAAAATATGCAGCTGGCAATGATATTTGAAACCTGTGGTAAGAGAGATTCAAAAGTCTGATTTGGTTTTATAAGGCTTTATAGTAACACTTTAGTTCAGGTTGCAATTCATGCTATTAACTACTGGATTATTACCTGCAAATTATTAAGATATTACCTGTTCATTAGAAATTATAAAGTATGATCTAATTCCACATCCCTAATCCTACCCAAAGCCTAAACCCAACTACTACTTTACTAACTATTAATAAACGGTTAATTAGTAGTTTATTAAGCTAATAGTGTAAATTAATGGTTTGTTAATACCATGAATTGGGACCTAAACTAAAGTGTTATACACTTTTTTTTGGTCTTGAACTATTTTAATGTTGTTGTTGTTGTTGTTTTTCTTAGCTTTTTTGTTATTTCTGGAGCAACTATTGTCAACAGTGGCCTTTTTTTTACTTTCATACAGATCTGAATGACATGAAGGTGCATAAACGTAATTTTTGATGAACCAACCTTTTAAAACAGTCTAAAACATGTTATTTATACATAAAGGTGCATTTAAATTTTAATAGGATTTTTTTTTTGTCTTTCTTCAATTATGAATTACATTTAAATATAAATAGCAAAATAAAGGGAATAGCCATGTCATTGAAGCCTTTTTAATATTTTTCCAACATTTTTGTCTTGGACTTTCTTTTGCTGTTTATTCTGATGAATCCCTTACCTAAAGAGCAGCAACACACTAATTAAGTTACCCCTAAGCACTTTTGATTTGATTTTTACAATTTTTAATTTAATTAAAGTTCTCATTTCCTTTTGGCCAAGTGAAGTGTGTGTTATTGTCCAGTGACCAAAAAGCTATGAATACAATTTAGTTTTTCTATTGAAAGATAACCATCAAGTTAATGGAGTGCTGTTCAACAGTCATCTTCTCAAAAGATTACAGATTTCTACAGAAACAGCCTCTATCAAAGCTACTGACGCACACACATATCGAGTGCTGCTTCAACGTCCCTGAGTTAGTGAAACTCCAGACTCATAAAATAGACAGTCATTAAACAATGATGTCAAATAAGCCAATGACGTCGCAGCATTGCTGACTTATTATCATCAACGACAACCGGCAGATCAAAGTTCAGCCTCTCAGTTTTCTAATTTCCCCCCTTTTCTTTTTTTAAATCCATCTAATTTACACTTTTATAATATTGACTTGCCTTGGAAAGCCTGAATGTAGCTGTTTCCCAGTGCCACCAGTCTCTGCAGGCTCGGGTTGAACTGCTCTATTATGCTCTAAAGGAATGGGCAAACCATGTAAAAGTGACAGTTCCATAACAGATCATTAAATGTGCACATCAATCTATCGCCTTAGTTGCAGTTTGCTTTTTGTCACAACACCGTTTCCCATCAAACAGATATATTATGCATTATAACATATAGTATGTCATATAAATTTGTCATATTTTTAGATTATGTAAAAATTAACTATATAATCGAACAATAAAAAAAATATTAATCAATTAAACAAACTTTGTACAAATGTATGAAGCTTAATTTGAAAATATGAGAATGTTAATATATTATTTAAATCTGGTGATATACTTAAGAATTATATTGTTCTAAAGATAAGAATATATTAAGTTTAATATTACAAAAAAATGTGCATATTCCAATCATTAACATGATGTATTACGTACATTATTTATAAATGCTTTATGTATTTATAGGGAATTTATGTAATTAATGTACAATAACAAAATATTTTGGAATATTTCCAAATTAGAATATTTAAAGGCATGGTTCACTCTAAAATGAAATTTACGTCATTTTTTTTTACCCTCCTGTTGTTTTAAAGCTTTGAGTTTCGTTCTACCATTGAACATGAAAGAAGATATTTTGAAAAATGCACCCATCGACTTCCATTGTATTTTTTTTTTTCTTGCCACGGAAGTCGATGGAAGTCATTTTTCAAAATCATGTTTCACAGACCCGTAGCCAGGGGGAGTTCGGGTGGTTCGAAAAACCCACCCCTCACTGACAAAGGTCCAGAATTTGTCCCATTAATGAGCTCATTTGTTCTATTTTGACTACTATGCCATGATAAACTGTGAAAATAACCCATTCAAGAAGGCTTTAAGACCAAGCGGAATCCTGTGTTGGCTGTCAGTACAGACTTTGTGATACTGAATTTGGCATGGCATGCCTTTCCGTTCTGAATTTGACCAAATACGGCATCCCAATTTCTGACTGGGGAAAGTTTGTGCTGCCCAGTTTGTTATTTACCAAATAAATGACAATAAGCTATAGTTTATAATTTAAAACCTTAACCAATTGCTATATTTTTTCTAACGATATATGATCTAATAAATTTGTATTTTAAAAATAAGTATTGTTTTCATATTTCTTTAATCCAAATCTTTAGTAAAAAATAGTTTTACATCAAAAAGTGTGGTTATGATGACGATCTGACAAGCTAATGGTGCTTAAAATGTCACTAAAATGCAGTATTTAAACCTCATAATTAAATAAAAAATTAGGTAAATAACTGCAAAAAAAAGTCCCCTTTTTGAGAAAAAAAGAACCACACCTTTCACCAGGCTGGCTATGGGCCTGTTTCTTGTTGATTAGAAGAAAGAAACTCAAAGCTTTAAAACCATAGGAGGGAGAGTAAATGATGAGATGAATTATTTCTAGAATTTACGAGTAATTTGTAGTAAAAATTGTATTAGTAAAAACAGCAAAACTTCTTTTGTTGAGAAACTCAAATAGGTTTTGAACAAGTGAAAAGTAAGAAAATGATGGTAGAATTTTCAATTTTGGGTGAACTATCCCTTTTAACAAAAAAAAAAGAGCAAATTATGAAATTATGTGCTGACAACCCTTGTTTTGTGCTGAATATCTTATAGATTTATTATTATTATTATTAATTATTTATTTATGTATTTATAAATAACTGTTTCAAAACATTTTGAACAACTAAATCCTTATATAAGTGTAAACAAGTCAGCATTAGTCAGCATGTGATTGTTCATAATTTCTAACTCGAGTAATAGACTTAATTCTTACCGTATAAATGCCCAGAGTGGTGCGATGCAGTTGATCACTGTTTTGTCCTGACATCTTGATCTGTCACTGTGGCACAACAAACAAATAAACAACATTCACTGACTAAACAAAAAAACAAGCAAGCAAGCAGACTGACAGATGACCCTCTCCTCTCGCGTCTCGTCCTGTTTGTGAGAGAAGGAAATGGTGAGCTATTGTCACCCGTGTGGCTTGTGAATTATTGAACAGTGCAGAGTAATAAAAGTGTGACTGAGGTTAGACACCTGCCGTAAACACTGCACACTTCAGACAGGAGACCAGACTCGTGCTTGTTTTTGAATCCTATAGGCATTTTCTTTATATTTATGCATTTGGTAGCTTCTGTCCAAATATGGCATTGTAAGTTATACAGTACAATTTATTAAGAATAAAAATATTTTATTTAAATAACTTTTTTTTAATTTTTTATCAAGACCTCAGAACTGTCATGTAAATTAGTTTGGCCTTGAAAACTAGTTTGATAAAAAAATTATACATGTAGTAAACATATGTATGTAGATGGATGTTGTTGTTGTTGTGGTTGTCATTAATAATATTATCATCATCATCATCATCAATTAAATTAATGACATGACGAGAATAATAATAATAATTCATTCATTTTCTTTTCTGCTTAGTCCCTTTATTAATCTGGGGTCGCCACAGCAGAATGAACCACCAACTTATTCAGCATATGTTTTATGCAGCGGATGCCCTTCCAGCCACAACCCATCACTGGGAAAATAAATAAATAATTATAATAATAAATAATTATTATTATAATTATTTATAATTATTATTATTAATATTATTATCAATAAAATGAATGACACAACGAGAAAATAATTTTATTAATAATAGTTCATTCATTCATTTTCTTTTCGGCTTAGTCCCTTTATTAATCCGGGGTCGCCACAGCAGAATGAACCGCCAACTTATCCAGCATATGTTTTATGCAGCGAATGCCCTTCCAGCCGCTACCCATCACTGGGAATAATAATAATAATAATATTATTAATATTATTATTATTATTATTAGTAGTAGTAGTAGTAGTAGTAGTAGTAGTATTAACAACAACAATAATATACTTAACATGGAAACCATTTGAAATTGTATATATTTTAGAATATTTTATATTCAATATCATATGTAGTATCATTATTAATGATGATGATTAAGTATAATATTTATTTATGTACTAGGCCTATATATAATATTATATATATATATATATATATATATATATATATATATTATATTGTGTAATTATTTGTCATTTATAAGCGTTATTAGTGGTATTTGTATTGATTGTGATAATAATAACTATTATATTTTTAGAATAAACTGAAAATGCATTATGCATGCAAAGTATAAATGTATGCATTATAATAATTAGCATGATACCATGACTGCAGTGATGACGATTGATTTATAAAATGAAAAATAAATTATACATATACATTTTACTTGCACATAAGTATATAGCTAATTTATGCATTGTATATTATGGTGTAGTTGTATTATACATTATTATAATTACATAATAATAATAATAATAATAATAATAATAATAATAATAATAATAATAATAATAATAATAATATAAAGCTACTGTGTGTTCGTAGTATATCTAATTATAGTTTTTATTTTATTAGTAGCAGTGTTAGTATTGTTGACAAATGTTAACATCAAGGTAAAAATGTGTATATAAGATACAAATTATATAGAAGATGGATAAACAGACATAACGATTTTTAAAGTATTACTATTGTATGTTAACGTAAATTAAGTAAAACAGAATAACAAGACCTTGTTCTGGTTTTGCTCTTGTTAGTGATTTGTTGATCAGTGTGTGGTGTCTCTGCATGGGCCGCCGTGTAGAGGCGCGCGCGTGTGTTTTTGTGGTTGGTTCACTCGCTCGTCCACGGCGCAGGATTTCCATCGCTTCTGCGGAACAACCAGCCTCTGCTGTCCCATAAAGATGGAGCTGTCCGCGGCAGGGGACCGTGTGTTTGCCGCTGAGGCCATCCTGAAACGCCGCGTCCGTAAGGTCAGTGTGTTTATTAATACTCGTTTGATTTCCTTTGACCGCGGCCTACGGAGGCACTAAACTTCAGTCTTCAGTCCGAGCACAGTGCACTGAGCTGCATTAGAGCACCACGTTTCAATGTGTGCTTACAAAACCGCTCGTTTGTGCATACATGCATTTTTATGGCGCAGGAGGTATCTGTTGTTTTACTTCAGGATAACTTACTGTGGAGGTTTGTTGAGGTTGGAAAGACGCCAGCTAGAGCTGGTGCTGTTAGCGTGTTAGCTTTTTTGTGTCTGCTCGGAGTGCAAATTTTTGACAAAGGCCGGTTCGTCTGACACCCTGTCGACACTGCAGGCGTGCAGCTCGACGCGACACTTCTAAACGAGAGCTCTGGCACTCAGTGCTAAACAGCAAAGATGTTTAAATTGCGTTAAAATGAACAAAACGGTATTGTTTTCGCGTTAAACTGGAGATTCTGCAAGGCAGTCTACATTCTGATTTATAATGAAACCTTGCGTTTTATCTGAGTGGCGTCGCGTCGCGTAGCAACCACACGTTTTTACGTTCAAGACGTTGTTTGTTTTTGTTTACAATAACAACTTGCGCTTTTTGAGGTACGGTGCAGGGGTAAATGTTTGCCGTCAGATGACCAGATTATCCTAATATAGTCAAGAATCTGAAAGAACCTTTTTGTTTTTATATTGTTGCATCATGCAGGTGCATATTTGGATCGTATAGTTGTCTCTATTTGGAGGAGCAATTTGCCCAATTTTACTTTAATTTAGCTTAATTTTTTTGTACAATTGATATAAAAAGGCAACATAGGCTCCCAGTCAATCTATAGCAGTGTTTCTCAACCACATTCCTGGAGGACCACCAACACTTCATGTTTTGGATGTCTCATTTGTCACCCCCATTACAGGACTTTCAATCTCTGCTAATGAGCTGATGATCTGAATCAGGTGTGTTTGGTTAAGGGGACACGGAAAATGTGCAGAGCTGGTGGTTGTCCAGGAACGTGGTTGAGAAACACTGATCTAAAGGCTTAAAATAGCTTTGTCATTTTTTTTTAACCCACTACCCTGCAACCACATGGAGAATGCGTAGATGAATATGGGCTACTTTTATTATACATTTAAAGTTGTTTTGTTAAAAATTTGTATGTAGGAGAGTACATCTGAATTTTTTTTAATGAAATCTATCAGTGAAAGGTATATCTTACTGAATTGTTGGGAATTCATTTGTCTTTTCCATAGGGACGGATGGAATACCTAGTGAAATGGAAAGGATGGGCAATAAAGTGAGTGAACTGAAATAACTTTCATTAGATAAGCTTTTTATCTAACGAGAGGTGGATGTTAAATGATTTGTGTATATTGCAGGTACAGCACATGGGAACCTGAGGAGAACATCCTGGATGAGCGACTCGTTGCGGCATTTGAACAAAAGTGAGATGTTAATGTTTCTCTCTGCAAATTGATTTTTGTCCCTCATTACATTTCTAAAGGAAATGGACTATACACAATGCTAACTTAAGAAGTCACGAGCGTTAAATCCGTTTGTGACCGTTGTTGCTTCTGTTTGAAGTGGTCACAGCTATAGCTCCCTCAGTCACAACTAGATTGACTCTTTCCTGCATACTCACAGGAAGCCGTGATGATGCAGATATCTGCAGCCACATCACAAAACTACATACACAATATAAGTCACACATCTGAAGTAAACCTTTTGTAGTCATGCTTTGTGCTCAGATCGAGTTTGTTGTTCCTAAGGCCCTGTTTACACTAATACGTTTTAGTTTTAAACTGCATTAGTTTTGCTACGGTTAGGCCATCCGTCCACACTACACCGGAGTTTTCGAGTGCCGAAAACAGATCATTTTGAAAATGCTGAAGAGACCATTTTCATTTTAAAACACTCCTGCTCTGTGTTGGATGGGGGAAAATGGAGACATCTGAAAATGGAGGCGGGGCTGCAGACATTCACCTCTCTGATTGGAGCTTTTTTCCTAAATATAAAGTAGCCTACACAAAGTTCAGTCTTGCATACTTTCCTTGTAAGTTCAGATTGGCAAGTTTGATATGGAAACAAACTCCCGAGGACACAACGAGTAAATCTTCAAAGGGAACAGTGTACTTTATAACCTCATTCACATCACCCTGGCTACATTGTTTCACTGTCTTAACAATAAAATGAAAACCTGATATAAGGAACTGCCTATTTTCATTTTGATATTAACAACTTAACAGGCACCAAAAATATTGAGGCGTCGTGTAGCTACATATTTATATGACCGTCATCTTTACTGTATAAATCTTTATAACAAAACAGCGCCTATAACATTACTGCCTCCTTTAATTTTCATTGAAAATCTGAAACATACCCTCTCTTTTGCTGAATATATCAGTTTTAATAATCAATAACGGCCAATATAAATGTATCATATACAATAGGTTTATACATTATAGGGAATAAAAGCAAGCAATCAGTCAAATGTGCAGAATCTGTGTACGTGATTACATTAATTAATATATTAACTTATCTTTGCGCTCAGCCAAAACACGTTATCTGAGAACAAGTAATAGATTCAAAAGACCAAAGTCGGGGAATATGTCGTTAGATATAGACAAGAAGATGAATTAAATATCACGTTTAACGAATATAGTGAGAGTAGATCCAGCGTTAGATCCTTGATGAACAGTCCGACGAGCACAGCTCTCATCTGAGTAGTTGTCAGCACGCGCTGACTGCCTGAAGCTCAGACTTGCACATACTCTACAGTGCATGCCAGAGTGAGTGCGTGTGGTCACGGGATGTGCGTATTCAGCGGTAAAGTGTTGGAGAGTTGTTCAGAAATGCTGGGTGAAACGCCAGCGTGGACACGGATCATTTTCATTCTAAAACCGCTGCTTTAAAACTAAAACGTATTAGTGTAAACTGGGCCTAAAGCTGGCATTACAATACACTATTTAAGCATAAAACATGACATAATCATCATTTCATAATCATATATTCGCTGCGTAAAACATATGCTGGATAAGTTGGTGGTTCATTCTGCTGTGGCGACCCCTGATTAATAAAGGGACTAACCAAAAAGAAAATGAATGAATGTTTATACATAAACATTATATTATCATAATCATACTCTCTTTTTTTATTCAGAGAGCGAGAGCAAGAAATGTACGGACCCAAAAAGAGAGGCCCAAAACCCAAAACACTGCTTCTAAAGGTACGTCAACAGGACCAACTGATAAGTAGAGAAACATGTTTGGTGCATGCACAATTATTTGATAAATTTTGAAGTCTGTGCTTAATTCTGTCATTTACTCATCTTCATATCATTCTGAACTTATAAGGCTCATTCCTAACAAGACATTTTTAATGAAGCTTGAAAGATTTATGTGCTTACATTGAATGTTCGCACCACCAAAACATAGATTATTCAAAAAGTTAATAAAGTGTGTGGGGGCAAATTGAATTGAATTGAAAAAGATATATGATGGCTTTAAAAGATTAAGATTAAAGTATAAACGTTAATCAATGTTTTTAGATTGAGCATATCAAATATGGTAGATTAAATGCTCATAAATTAAAGTATGAGAAGAAACCTTTTGGTTCTTACAGAAGCTCAATTGTGCATAGGTGGTACAAGAAAAAACTTAATTGACAACAATCAATTAATTTGAACAAACTTAATTTAACAAAGTTAATTTATTTCACAAAGTAAAATAAAAATGGTTGAATAAATTGTAAATGGATAATGAGGTACACTGATCTATCTACATCAGGGGTGCTCAACCCTGTTCCTGGAGATCTACTTTCCTGGAGATTTCAGTGTGTTTGATCAGGATTGGAGCTGAACTCTGAAGGAAGGTGGATCTCCAGGAACAGGGTTGAACACCCCTGATCTACATGGAGAACTAGATTGCTCATGACTTCATAAAAGTGAAGCCACTTTGTCATCATACTAGCACTGCCTAGTAGCTTAAAACAATAATTTTATATCTGAAGTGTCCCTGCACATTCGCACAATGCAAATATTATAAGCATGTAAATAAGAGTCTGATGTAGATGTTTCTCAATCAGGAAATAAATCTTTCACGATGAAAAAAAAGGCATACAGTCTTGGACATGAGCCGTGCTAGTCAATGATCCACCACCAACAAACAAAATAAGTTTTATTTATAATTAAAAGAAAAAAGCCATTGCGAATTGAAAGCAATTGAAATAAAGAGCTTGAGTAAATAATAGCCGCATTATTTGAAAGGTCCCTCAGAGCTACAATAAGAGTTTGTTAGTGGAGGTTTTTCGAAAACCGCAGCTGATGGTTGCACATCAAGCCACTAGAGCAGCAGTGCCCAGAATTTTTCTTATGAAAGGGAAATCTAGTTTCCATAGCTAATTTCCTAATTTATTTAATAATGTTTAAAAATATGGCGACACGGTGGCGCAGTAGGTACTGCTGTCGCCTCACAGCAAGAAGATCGCCAGTTCGAGCCTCGGCTGGGTCGGTTGGTGTTTCTGTGTGGAGTTTGCATGTTCTCCCTGCGTTCGTGTGGGCTTCCTCCGGGTGCTCCGGTTTCCCCCACAGTCCAAAGACATGCAGCACAGGGGAATTGGGTAAGCTAAATTGTCCATAGTGTATGAGTGTGGGTGAGTGTGTATGGATGTTTCCCAGAGATGGGTTGCAGCTGGAAGGGCATCCGCTGCGTAAAACATGTGCTGGATAAGTTGGCAGTTCATTCCGCTATGGCGACCCCAGATTAATAAAGGGACTAAGCTGAAAAGAAAATGAATGAATGTTTAAAAATGACTAGAAAACATTGCTTTATATTTACTAATACAGCATTTTTTTTTTACATTTCACAATACTTATTACAGTAAAAACAAAACAATCTAATTTATAACAGAATTACACTAGTTGTTGCCTTAATTTGCTCGCCGATGTCTTCTGCATAGCATCTGTCGCGTGACCGTATTTACATTAAAAAAAGCTCAGCAATAAAACACCAAAAGTTTACCTCAATTTAGAAATGACAGTCTCTGTGTTAAAGGCATTCGCCCCAACCCTCTTAATCAGTCTCACTCTCCTTTCAGATGAGTTGGTGAGCCAAATCAAAGGTTACAATGGGCCAACTTTGCCCACGGGCCCTACTTTGGGCATCTATGCACTAGAGCGCATGTCCAATAAGCAGCTCACTTTGCATGCATACTTTAGTTTACAATTTCTAGATCACTTACAAAAATGGCAGTGTGACAGCAAACTGCACCAAATAAAAACTTCAAATTTGTATTTGGTGTGGGTAAAAAGAAAGAGAACTAGCACTATTTCCTGGCGTAAATACAGCATAAAAGTATTTTATTTGTATTTTGAACTTTTTATGGGTTTGTATTTTAAACGTTTTAAGGCTTTGCTATGACATGACAGTGATTAAATGATGACAAAGTAGTTTTTGATGAACATACCCTTTAAAAAGTCAATAATTTTTTGCCTTTTCCCTATTTATTTAGTCAAGAGCACAAGCTGAGTCCCCACGAGTACCAGAGTTCAAGCATAGTCGTCCTCAACCTCATTCCAAACCGCCTCCACCTCCTCCGCCACCTCCTGATGCACCAGCCTACACTCCGACTGCCCCTTCCAATGCTAAGCTGCAGTCAGGCACTGCTCAGCCCAAACTGAAAAAAGACATTCACCGCTGCCATCGCATGGCACGTCGCCCCTTGCCTCGCCCGGACCAGACAGTTGGTCCCTCCGGCCCTTTTTCATCCCGCCCAACAGTCAGTGCATTTTCAGAAACAGTCCGCATTCTCAATCGGAAAGTCAAACCGAGAGAAGTGAAGAAAGGACGTGTCATTCTGAACCTCAAAGTGCTTGACAAAGCTGAAAACTCTGCAGTTGCTAATAATAAAAGGACACATGTGCCCTCAACGCAACAGTCCCATTTCGGACGACAGAAGATTCCATCCCGCAACAGGGTGATTGGGAAAAACAGGCGGTTTGGTGAAGTATCCTACCGAGGAATCCAGCCTCCCATCCGGGGTTCTGGATTTCCAGTTTTCGGGAAACTCTTTGATTCTCACTCTTTGAAAAATGCAGAGAGTGGAGAGAGTTGTAACAGCAAGACTAACCATCTCTCTTCCACCCAAAGTTCAAAACTCCTAGATGTGTCCAAAGGTCAGAATCGCAATGAAGAGCCACCTCCATCAAATTCAAGCTCTGAAGTTTCGGATGTTGAACCACCTTCCCCAAGGCAAACCCAATCACAGCATTCCTCATTGCAACCCAAGGCCTCTTCAACCAAGTCCTCTGCAACCAAGCCCCCTGATCCTACCCTTCACAAACTTGGCACTCAACCTGTAGCATCCAAAAACAAGGACTCTGCTCCTTCAGCTCTTCCATCGTCTCCTATGTTTTCCTCATCATCCTCTGCATCGACATCCTCTGAAGACAACGAACACATCCTAGACCTTTCCGTACCTCATGAAATGGACAGACGATTGCGCCGACGCCATCCCTTCTCTGGCCGTCATCCGCTCAAGGTCCCCGAGGTGCCCGTGTCAGAGGAGCCATCAGAAGAAGAGGATTTAGACTGGCGTCCTGACATGACATCCCAGTGTGCCAATGTGGTTGTCACAGACATCACAGCTAACCTCCTCACCGTCACCATCAAAGAGTTCTGCCATCCGCCTTCTGCTTCTTCTCCTCCGTGCTACCCCAAAAATATATCAACTCAAAATGACACACAGCAGCCAAAACACAACCCCAACAAAACATGAGTGCAGATACAGCCTCCTGCAGCCTTCAAAAGGAATATCGGGAGGTTTGGTAGTAGTTTGTTTACAGTTTCAGCTATCTGGTGCCCATGCCAGCCTTGGTTGGGCTTGATTGTGGTCAAGCTGTCCACCCTACAACACTGTGTGCCATAACTTTTTTATAACCATCAGTGAATGTCTCGGAATAAGTTGTTTGGCTTTGTGTGTTTAATCCGAACACATGGATGTTTCCTAAGCATGAGCTTTCTCATTAATGGCTTCTTCAAAGATGCGCCAAGCAACTTTGCTGTATGGTATTTATTCCATATATCATGTCTTATAACAATTTTTTCTATATGTTGTACACTACTGTACAAATGTTTGTGGTTGGTAAAGTTTCTGAACTGGACACTTGTGCACAGAATAAACACAGGAAATAGTATACTATGAATGTACTTAATTTCTGCATTAGCAAAGCTGAATTTTCAGCATCATTACTCTAGTCTTCATTGTCCAGTTATCTTTCAGAAATAATTTTAATATGCTATCTGGTACTCAAACATTTTGTGAAGTTTATTTATAAAGTAATTTCGAGAGGATCCCATGCTTATGATTGACCCCTGGTCCCGCATTAGCTAATGCATGATTCACCAATCGGATGATTCCTAACTCTTTATAAATAACTCATTATAAAGTTCCTTACCTCAGTCATCTTCGGCTTGAAGAATCCCCTCTTCCACCCCTACTCCTCCTTTCTTTTCCTCAATAGGGTGGCATGGTGGCCCAGTGGTTAGTACTGCTGCCTCACAGCAAGAATGTCACTGGTCCAAGTCTCTTAACAGGCCAGGTGACATTTTGTGCACACGTTCTTCCTGTGCTTGTGTTGGTTTTCTCTTGGTTCTTCGGTTTCTTTCCACAGTCCAAAAACTTGCAACATAAGTGAATTGACTAAACACATTAGCACCATAGATGAGCTCTTAATCAGCAGTATATCTCTCCATAGAAATTGCTAATTTGTCATTAGCCATTAATAGCAGGGGAGTTCTCGAGACCTACCTCAGCTCAAACTCCCATCTCGCCCTGCAAACAGGAGGGAGCCCTGTGCTCGAGGATCTTAAGAGCTCAGAGCTCTCTCCTGGGACAGCATGCCAACACGCTTTCTAATCGATCATCCGCTAAATGTGAACTCTTGAATTACTAATAATGCTAAGCTGCATTTGTGCAACATTTTAAAACGACAGCCTTTATTTAAAAAAAAAATCTACAATGTAACTTAAATCAGTGCATCCTTGCATAATAAAAGTATCATAGTTTCTTAAGAAATCTTGCCATCACAATTTTTGTATGGTAGTGTATTTAAAGTTATAGCATTTTCAAACTCAAACACCGTTCCATAGTCACTTGCTTTTTTTTTTGATCATGCCTTTGAATGAAGCAATACATTGTATCAGTAACATTGTAGTGTGCTCTAAACTACAGCTGACGCTCAATCTATTTTAAAGATCTTTTCAGATTCCATATTCATCAAAGTAAGAGTAAGCAGAAGAGCATCAGTTTCTGCTATGTGGAGTAAATAAAAATCCAATTGACTGGTAATTTCTTAGGAATTCCAACATATGGATAGCATTCATTTTGTGTTGGCTGCAATTTTGAGCCAACTCAGCTTTTCACATCTTCAGAGTTTGGACCTGGAATTCTGTATTTCTATAGAAACAATCAAGGCCTCAACATAAAGGCTAAATAATTACAGCATTCACATTCTAGAAGTTGAAACACTCCGAAATTCCCAGTTGCACTAATGAGATGTATAAGGATTCAGTTATGATAATTACAACAAGTTGTTCATCAGCTTATAGTTTAGATTAGAATGATTAGTCTGACTCTCTTTAGAGTTTTGTAATATTGTCATAAATAATCCAATGACTGACAACAATGAGCCTTTCCTGGCATTAAAGAAATAGTTCACCCAAAAATTTAAATTTAGTCACCTTAGAGTGGTTCCATACCATAATGAGTTCCCTATTTCTGTTGGACACAGATGAAGATATTTTGAGGAATCTAAGAAGCCTTTAACCATTGACTTCCATAGTAGACAACACTAATACTATGGAAGTAAATGGCTACAGATTTCCATTTTTCAAAATGAAACATTTTGTGTTGAGCAAAAATAAAAAACTCACACTGTTGTGCGACAAGTGAAGGTTGAGTAAACTATAACAGAATTAATATTTTTGAGTGAACTATATAGCCCCTTCAATTCTTGCAAGTATTCAAACAAAATATATAGTCAAAAGCGTTAATATTAGACCCTTGTTATTTTGGGATTTTTAGTTAAGCTTTGGCATATGGCAGAATTCCAGACACACACCTCTATCATTAAGAGTCTCCACAGCCTGTACTTTTTTATAATGAAGCAGAATAACAGCCATCTTATGTAGACAACTCAAGCCTCTGTCAAACTTTTGTGTTTTACCTCAGTCAAAACTCTTTCACCAAGATTCTCGATTAATATTTACATTAAGAAAAGGAAGTTGCTCAGGTGAAAAAATGAAGAATATGAAGTTTTGTTGTTAAATACAGTAATGAAGGCATGAGTTCATTCTGTGCTTTTTCATGATCTACCCCTTTAAAATAAGAAGAGTAGTTGTTTTTAATCTAGCTATTAACTAATGGACTTGTTCAGAAAGCATTACCTGTTAATTAATGGCTAGCATACTGATACTTTTCAAAGACACATTTGTTCATTTAAAGCATCCCAGCAAACAATTTTGTGTTTAATAGACGTCTAATAGACATCTAAATGTAGACAGCTCGGGTAAAACAAGGCTAAACTTGGGCTGTCAATCAAAATCGAATAGACATCCAAAAATAGCCCAAAACTAGACTATTCGTCAAGACAGATTAGACAGACTTTATATGTGTAGTCATTCACTTCTGTTTACTTGATGACTAGTCTAGTTTTGGCTTATTTTTAGACATCTATTAGATTTTCTCTGACAGCCCAAATTTAGCCTTGTTTTAGCCAAGACGCCTATATTTAGACGTCTATTAGACATCTTTTAAAAACAAAAAAAAAAATGCTTGCTGGGATGTCTTTCACCGAAGTGCATTTCTGTAGTAAAGAATGCAAATGTTTGTTTGTCTGTTAATCTTTTGCTCCCAGTTTGAACCTAGCTATCCCTTTACTATCATCCTGCTTATTCTTTATCAGGAGACTCTACTCTGTGACTTTGAATTCAGAGACAGAGTATTTGATTAGACTTTGGCGAAAGAGCCTGATGGGAGAAGCAGACTTTTGATCTAGTCTTGATGTGGTTGGAATGGTCTCTACCCTCCAGTTAGGCTTTAATGAGAGCTGAAGTTTAAACCCCGTGAGGTTCAGTCTTGATGTAAGCCAGTGTCAGATTTGAAATAATAAAAGGCACAGGCGAAATAAACTAGGCTGATGAAGTGGACGGTGATGCCATTGATATGGAAACTTTTGCTGTATCCAAAAAGCATGTTTAGGACTTTGCTCGGTATATCGTAAAATGAGCTTATGGGTTAGTTTTGTTATTTGGTGTGCTTTGTTCTTAATTCCCAACAAGCCTTTTATATTCTCTTATTTATAAGTTGGGACTTGCTTGATTTGGCTCAAATGAGTTGCCAAAAGCATCACTCTTAATATTTATTTTTACATGTGTTGCTATTTAAAACTGCAGTTTTGTTTTCATAATTGTGTTCCTTATCAATTGAAATTTTAAACACTTTTACAATAGGGTTTCAACTTATTAACACAAGTTAACTCCATTAGTTTACATTGTAAGCACTAAAAAAATATATGACCAAAAAGTCATGACCATGTTTTGTTTTTGTTTGCTTTTTGTTACCTTAACTTATTTTTTAAAAGTAGATCAATTTTCAACAACTTTAAGTTCTACAATATTTAACTTTGTTTTTAGTCATTTTAATTTGCTGCAAGTTGAAAAAACTTGATGTTAAATGTAAAGTTAATTTGATTCAACACATTTTTAGCAACGAACGTATTACTATTACAAATTTATTATTATAAACATTTGTTAATCTTCTGTAATATTCATTTTAACATTAAGAAAAAAACGTATGATTTTTTTTTATTAAGCTGAACTATCAAACAGCTTATTTTATTATTACTTCAAGTTTAAACCCACTTTACCCGCATTTACAGACTTGTTCAGTGCGAGAGAGGCAAATCAAGAATCTCCTCCATTAGATTCACTCTGAGTTTAGAGCATCATTCTGTTTATTCTTCTAAACCCTGACTCTCATTATTCCATCACATCTGCTGACCATTTAGCTCACATGTCCATGAAGAGGATGTTGTAAGGAAGGACACGTTCTTTTATTGACCTGTAAAGAAGTAGATTTAGAGTTGTTTGTTTTCCACATAGATTTTTTTTGTTTGTTTGTTGCTCAAATAGCAAATTTGAAGAATTGCTAATTCCTCAGCACTTAGAATGCATGTGTTCATGTTTGTCATATTTAAAAAGATGCACTCGTGCCTTTGTGCAAAAGAAGAGTTTCTGAATGTGTAAATAGTATCATGCATATAGCTTTTGTGTTGGTGTGATTCATTTAAGTTGAATATATGGAGTTAATTACTTAACAAGAGGCTGAATAAAGCCAGAATAGACGTGCATTTCCCATTACTTTAATTTATCTTTAACAAAACTTTGTGTTGTTGAACTTGAGTTGCTTTGGCAAAGCCAGCTTATCTTATACAGCATTTGAGCTGCATTTAAGCCACATCCACCAAACCTTCAAATTATTTTCAATTCTTTAATTTGTATGTACTTGATTTCTTACACACAAAAATATTCTATTTTGCTTGTGCAAACTACTTATTTAAAATGAGCTGAAACAACACAATTCTTGAGATTTCATTGGGAAAACTTAATTTTTGTATGTTCAAACCACAAAAACGTATTAAGTGTTAAGTTAACTTAATCGATTCGTGTTGGGACAACATGAATGAATTGTGTGGAACCCTGCATTTTTTACAGTGTAGAATAATTATATATCATTTAGACTTCCACTGAACATGTCTAACTCTAATGCCTGTGTTTTAAAGTCCTGTCATCAAAATACCTTAGACTCACAATTCAGTACAATGGCTCGCTTAGCATCTTTGCTTTGTTCCAGACCAAAAATAGACAAGACGTTTAGTGCTGGTTTGCTTAAAATGGAGGTTCTTTAGTGATGTTGATATGAGAACCAAAATGGTTGTTTCATAGTCATTTATATGTCATGTAAGACTGAACCTGAAGCTACAAAAACATATAACAGCCATATTTGTGATGTAAATTTCTGAATGCTGAAACAATAGGTTACATGTACCATGTTTTTTAATATCTTGTGTAAAGGAGTCAAAACCCCACATGTTTAACAGTTTTGTATGCTTGTTTGGTGCACATCAACATTTATATGACAACGTTCACACTAAGTAAATCGCATTCACATTACAATTCATTTGAACTGAGCCAAACTTTTGGGCATTACTTTCTCATAGGTTTTTTTTTTTTTTTTTTTTTTTTGAGTTTGACAACAAGCTCTTGTTTGTTTTTGCAGTGTTGTGCAACCAGATGTGAAGCATTTAGCACATGGAACAAGAAAAAGGGAATCCTCTGTATAAGTGCTGGAGTGGGTTTGAAGCTCTGTCTTGATTTGTTTAAATGTAAATAGTTATATTCCCCCCACCTTGTTAGGCAGTGCTAATTATGTAAATGATCCATACAGTCGGTCTCCTCTAATTTGTTGTAAATACTTTTTATATAATAATTCTATGATTTTTTATTCTGTAAGGGCCATAGCATAACTGTAATTATTTCCCATCGCTTTATGTATTGTGTACAGATTTGTAATGGAAAATGTTTAAAGTCATGGCAATTTTTTGTACCATCTTTTGAAGTAGAAGTGCAGCTAAGCTCACTGACCCCCTGTTTTAATAAAGGTATTGCATTTGTGCTTTTGCAAATGATGCATTGTGTGGTGTTTTAATGTGAAAAGGGATCTTTTATAGTCGTCTCCTTCATGCATGTCATCATGTCAAGCATGTCATTTTTCATAGTAGATTTGGATGCACTTTAAAACTCAAGTTTACAAATTTGTCAATCATTTCAGTACACCAAATAAACATTTGTGGTGTGCGTTAGTTACACCAAATATCATATGGTGCGTTTTCTGCAGTTCTGCTGACCAAACACTTTTCCTTTAGTCAAGGTCTTTATTTAAATCAAACAAGCACCAGTTTTATCATTTACATATTTCACCCTCTCAAAAAGATGCTTAAAGTACAAGTCAAAACTTACCATATAATTTTGTTAGTTGACATTGCCAGTTTTGTGGTGAACAATTCATCTGTGCATGTCATATAAAAACAAATGGTTTGCTCTGCAATCTAAAATTAAAGTCTGAAAATGCACTTCCTGTTTTTTTTTTTCGTTTAAAATGTGATTTTGAGTTATTGGGTATGGCTAACATACTTAACTGACAGTTGGAGCGCCGTGGTTTTGACAACAAACAGAAATGTGAGAAGTTGTAATAACTCCTCTAAAACCCCATTCCAGATCTTTCTGAATGAAATACTACTTTCAGCTCGCGGTCGAAAAACAAGCCACGCCTACTGTTTTCTCATAAATATTACATTTCTCTAGGAACCGCGTCATATATGGAAAAAACGGTTGCAGTTTCCGGTTCATGTGGACTTTAAAACAAATGTTCTAAAAATTTGATTTGATCAAATTTGGTTCAAATTCCCTATAAGGCAAGTCTTTCACTTGGCGGCCATCTTTAAAACACCTCTCAGGCAGTATGCTCGGGCATTCTGTTTAAATGGGGAAACACATTTTTCTAAATTTGCTTGCCAAGCTTAATATTACATTTCATATTAGCAATCAGCCAAAAATTAAACAACTATCTCTTTAGTTTAATTTCTAAATGTTCAAATTACACAAAATCTGTAGAAACTCACGTCTTGTCCAAGCCCCTCCACCGGACAATCCTCAGAATATAGCGATCGTTGATTGGCTCCTGTACTGGAAGGTGGGGCTTCATTTGCCATATTGACCGTTTTCAAAGACTAAAGAATACACACGACATGTCACTTGTATCTTTTTCAATGGGAAAAAGTGTAACGGTCAATATGGTTAATAAAGCCCCGCCTACTAGTACATGAGCCAATCATCGATCGCTATATGGTGAATAAAGCCCGCCTTCTAGTACAGGAGCCAATCATCGATCGCTATAGACTGACGTCGTCTACGGGCGCTATAGACGTCGTAGTATTTATCTCACCACAGAATTACCAGTATTTTCAGAACTTTGAATTTTGTACACAATGTAGTGTCAATCAGTATAGAGGGTCGCAACACTGCAGAGTTAGTTCCAACCTTGCTTCATCACAATTACCTATAGGCAGTGTTAGGGAAAGTTTGAAAGTAAAGCATTAAAATATTGAGTTGCTCCCCAAAAAAGTAACTAGTTGTGTTAAGGGGGTCACACATCGAATGCACCGCTCTGCACCACACCACACAGCGCCATGCATTTTAGAGTTCTAAACATAGATTTCTATCAGGGTAGGCACACCGGCACTGCAAGTCGGCTGCTGTCACCCAGCCACGACTCAGGACACTGTTCATATTTTTGCTGTGCCATAAAGAGCCATCTGAATAGTTTCATTTTAAATAATATGTGAATATGCATGTCCAGTGTGCGTTACCTCCAACTGTCATATGCAAGTCGCTGAGCTGCGCATCTGGTGTGTGACCCGCTTTACTTAGTTATTTTTATGGTAAGTAATGTGTTATGTTACTTTGCATTACTTTTTATTACCTGGCTAAGGCTGGATCTCTTTCAGAACGTTTTTTTTTTTCTTTAATAGTGAAGTTCTGCAATTAACAATGCACTGTATAACCTACATTTACCTTTAAAAAACACATAAAAAATTATATTTTAGGATTATGTTATTGGAGAACTTCCTGACCCCAGACCTCTACATGCCATATATACAGATTATTGAAAGTTTAAAACAATGTGTTTGCTACTTTTGTACTATTTGTCTTTAGAAAAATCACTGCCCATTAGGTCCTCTTTTCTTTTTCTTCAATGCGTTCAAAATAATGAACACATTCTCTTAAGACTGCATGGCTCATTGTGACTACTTTTATTTTAACTCAGCAAATTATTTTTAAAAGCTATAGCTAATTATAGTACATAATTATAATTATGTAAACTAAAAAGTAATAATGTAACTTGCGTTATATATGTTTAAAGAAGTAACTCAAATATTATTACCTATTTTTAATGCATTACTGTACTCGTTACATAGAAAAGTAACTCGCGTTACTTAATACCCCCAACACTGCCTATAGGTTTCAATCAGGCGTGAAGAACTAAAGCTCTGATTTAGAGAGTAATTTTCAAAATTAAAAATGTTTGAAAAAGCTTTGAAACCCGCATTTTTTAAAAACATTTTGTGCAAAGATTATCATTAAAAAGAGAGTGGCAGAGTGTTTAATAAAGTTTTAAATAACCATACGTGTCTTGCTTGCGTCCGAGGCCCGCAAATTAACTCACCTTTTGAACGGCATGAAGGTGAATAAATTTGTTCATAATAAATTTGTTGACATTGTTCATAATGTGAGGATTATTTATTTGAACTGCGCGTTTAAAAGGAATGTTATTGTCCATTTCTGTCATTTCCAGATTGTTAATTCCCACTAGAGGGCAGCACTAACACACTTGAAAAAAGAAAAACAACGAGGATCTGTTCATTAAAGGGAATCATGTTTAATGCTCTTGTCGTTTTAAACAGTCCTGCAGAAACATGTTTTGTGCAATGAGAACAGTGAAGCGTGAGTATACACACTTGAAGGTTTATTCTAGGCCTCTTTAAAAGACTGAGTTGCATAAACTACTGAATATTGTCGTAACCGTATGAAATCCAGTCGGCCTCGGATAAGTTTTATATAGTCAGGCAGTGTCCTTCTTTTTGTCTTTGTTACAGCACAGTCAGTCTTTCTGTTTTAGAGTGACACAATCCATTCTTAGCCTGCTGTCCCACTTTAGCTTTTAATGAAGTCAGGAATAGTTTTCCCTCTCCTGTCCTTCTCTTACCTCTGCTGTATTTGCTTATTTGTCCAAGACAGCAGCTGGCAAATACAAGCTCCTCTGAACACAATGAATCAAATTCAGGTCTGTACACAAGGCTGTAATTAGGGATAATAACCCCCCCCTAAAACTTTATTTTCATCTCAATATATTGAGCATTTTCAAAGTGTTTGAATAATGAAGTCACAGAATGAATTTTTTTTTTCTCAAGATGAGAATTAGGGTGGCAGCAAGAGGAGAGGGTGACAAGGTTGTCTTTTCTGGTTATGTAACAGCAGTAACAGGATGAATTTGTGCAGTTACACAAATTTTCTGTCCATTTTTGATCCAATCAATTCTCTGAACTCATTGGATGCTTTGTCAGTCATTATGCAATAACACCAACACAATGCTATTTTAATCAAGGAGGTTTTGACGCTAAAGTGTTTTTTAAAAGATACTCTCCCCAGATGGATAGGAAAAACTTAAACCGTATAAGATTATATTAATTCATGTTTTTACTAACATGAACAAACAACAAACAATTTATTTAAGTGGTATGACTCTTTGCTAACATTAGTTAATGAACATAAAATTGTTCATGTTAACCCCCAGTGCATTAACTAATGTTAACAAGCATGGATTTGGATTTTAATAATACATTAGTAATGTATAAACAATGATTCATTAACCCAGGGATGGGCAGTTTTTGATGATACATGTATTTCAAATACGTATTTTAAATACAAAATTGTAATTTGTATTTGATAGGGTTGAGGAAAATGGCTTATTATTTTATGAAAATATTTAGTGTCACATATTTTTGTATTTTTTTAAACATTTATTAATGTGCTTTTTGCATTTTAAAAAACTACAACAAAACTACAACAAAACACAGAAGAGAAGAAAAAAAGCCCAATGTAATACAATAATAATAATACGTATAAAATATAATAGATAAAAAACACTATCCTATGACTGAACAACAGAACACAGAGGGACGAATGCACATAAAAGCAAAATATAATTTAGCTGGTCAGGTAATGCGTAAATAAAAGCAATTATGAAGTAATATTGTTCTTGTATCACCAGAAAAATGCATTATCCTGACTATAGTTTTATTGTCAAATAATAGTTTTGGCACATTATTAAAAACATAATAGATTATGAATAGTGAATATCAATTACACTCAATCTTTAATTACTATGTTATTGACAGGGGTCATTGGTTATGCTTGCGTTTCTTCCAATGCATTAAGGTGTTCTAATATCTGTCCCCATGTTTTATCAAATATCTGCAATTTTGTCATTATTGATATATCTCAACCTCTCAAAAGCAAGCCTGTTTACGCTGTCTCTACCCCACATACCAAATTTAGGTACAGATTCAGTTTTCCACATTCTCAAAATCACCCTATTGGTAATTACCATACCAAATAACATGGCTCGTCTTTCATATTTATTAAACATCTCTAAGTTACTAAATATCCCAAGAACAGCTATAAGTGGACATGGTTCAAGATTTTTTTTGGAGGGCTTTAGAAAAACATTCAAATATTTTTTTCCTAATAGTCCTGTAATTTAGGACACAACCATATCTAGTGGGTTAGGGATCCTTCTGCTGCTTTACATCTATTACAAAGTGGAGATACCTGAGGAAAGATCTTATGCAGTTTCTCCTTAGATAAGTATAACCTGTGCATGGTTTTAAATTGAATTAAATTATGTCTTACATTAATTGAGCATGCATGTATATTCTCAAGGCCTTTTTCCCAACTCTTCAAATCTATCTCCAACCCTAATTCCTTCTCCCAGGCTTGCTTAACTTTGATTTCATCCACAACTTCCTGTCTTAACAAGATGCTATAGAAATATGGCACAGCCCTTTGATGTACATGTATAGGATTAAACCTGTAAATTTCTGTATTTTTGCATTTTTAAAATACTTTGTAAGAAATGTACATCTAATAGCACATATAAATGCACCCTCGGATTGGTGCTTTGCATGTTTTTGACTCTTCCATTTGAAGAAGAATTGAACAAACCTTAGGAGAAAGAGTATACTGTACAAATAATTGTAGTTTTGGATGCATTGCTGATGCCAAATGTTTGTATGTTTACCACAAATGTTTACCACAATAATGTAATGTGGTAAAACAAACAACATAAAAAAGTCCTACAGTGGCGATTCCTACAATACTTCATTGGCTGTTTCAAATGCCAGCAGTTGATCTGTAGGTCCACTGTATAGTTAATGAAGAGGAAAGATGTAAGCCTTAAGACATCATATAAAACGAATATATAATATTAAAAAATCCTAATACTATTTTTACATTGAACTTTGAAGAGTTTAAAGAGCCCATATTATACATGAAATAGGGTCATATTTAGGTTGTAAGGGTCTCCAACAACAGTCTAATATGCATGCAAGGTCAAACAACACTTTGATGGTCTTATAATCTGCATTTATTTTTACCTAATTATCCCAGCGACTCCCATATGAATCGTTCAGCGATTCATTTGTTCCCAAACCCCTCCTCAGCGCGAAGCTAATCTGCGCTGATTGGACCGATGACAGCCTGCTGCGATTGGTCGACAGTGACAGGCTTCAGCACGAGGCAGAGTGAAATGCCCAGCTGCTAATCTACAATATAAAAGTAGTCACAGCGCATACACACTTCATAGTGGATTTTGGCTGCCAGTGGGTGAATGTAAACACAGATGATGGACTAGAAAATACTGACGACTAACTATTTTATTGTGCAAAAAGTCCAAGAACTGGCGAGGAGATCACAGTCTTCTTGCTCTTTTCACACACACACACACACACACACACACACACACAGGGCCTGCGCGTCCATAGAGGACCGGCTGAATAGAGAGGGCGCGGCGCGGCGCTCAGTTATATTCACGAATACCCGTGCGTTACACACACGAGGAGACACAGACACACACACACACACACACAGGGCCGGCGCGTCCATAGAGGAGCGGCGCTCAGTTATATTCGCGAATACCCGTGCGTTACACACACAAGGAGACACAGACACACACACACACACACACAGGGCCGGCGCGTCCATAGAGGAGCGGCGCTCAGTTATATTCGCGAATACCCGTGCGTTACACACACGAGGAGACACAGACACACACACACACACACACACACACACACAGGGCCGGCGCGTCCATAGAGGAGCGGCGCTCAGTTATATCCGCGAATACCCGTGCGTTACACACACGAGGAGACAATAATATTGAGCTGAAATATTTTGAAACTTGACCGTTGCATGTGTGTAAACAGCTGACGATCCGTAATCAAAGCGGCACGCGTCGCGTTTTCAACGTGGCTTTACACGCGATATGAGAATATAAAGAGTTAACCTGATACAGCACACGCGGTTACAAGTAACAAAACACAACTAAATACATAATTTGCAAGCTAGAGTAAACGAGGCAATAATTTTAATCGCACGTACTTACACTTGTGAAATGGGGGTAGAAACTGATTCATGATGCAATGATCCATGTTCTGACAGTCTTTACTGATCCTTCCTTTAACAAACTGAAGAAGTCTTCTTTTTAAGCATGTAGTTTCCAGAAGCATTTGATCTGCTCAAGGCTAGGCTATATTGCTGATGTTTCATCTTTGATTAGACTGTCCATAATATCCATCTGCACAGCATGACTTCATTGACCGCTGTCTGTGTGTGTCTCTGTGTGTGTGTGAGACTTTTTTTTCTGTTAGTGGGCGGGGCCGCAGGTTTCAAATCTCCCGGGTTTGCGCGCCCAACTACTTGTGTTTCGTAGCTGCGTCATCACGAAACACCTAATGACTCGTTATCAAGACGACTCGTTTGAAGCACTATGAGTCGACTCTTTTATAGATGAATCAATAGTTTTAAACACTGTACACTTACAGATTTAAGCCTTAGCTGGATATTTCACTTCACTTAGAGCTGTGTTACACACTACATGGAAGGGCATTTTCAAAAACCCATAATATGGGCTCTTTAATAGCAAAAAATGTGATTTCTGAAAAATTATGTGAACAAAACATTTAAATTAACTCTTTAATTAACACCCTTTTAAAACATTAAAAAGTTTAAGAATCATTGTACAGAGATGATTTTTTTCAACACATTTCTAAACATAATAGTTTTAATAACTCATTTCTAATAACGGATTTATTTTATTTTTGCCATGATGACAGCACATAATATTTTACTAGATATTTTTCAAGACACTTCTATACAGCTTAAAGTGACATTTAAAGGCTTAACAAGGTTAATTAGGTTAACTAGACAGGTTAGGGTAATTAGGCAAGTTATTTTATAATGATGGTTTGTTCTGTAGACCAGTGTTTCCCAACCCTGTTCCTGAAGGCACACCAACAGTACACATTTTCAATGTCTCCCTAATCAAACACACCTGAATCACCTAATTAGAACATAAGAAGAGACTCCAAAACCTGAAGTTAATGGGTCAGGTAAGGGAGACATCCAAAATATGTACTGTTGGTGTGCCTCCAGGAAAAGGGTTGGGAAACACTGCTGTAGACTATAGGAAAAAAATCAGCTTAAAGGGGCTAATAATTTTGACCTTAAAATGGTGTTTAAAAAATTAAAAACTGCTTTTATTCTAGCCAAAATAAAACAAATAAGACTTTCTCTAGAAGAAAAAATATTATCAGACATACTTTGACAATTTCCTTGCTCTGTTAAACATCATTTGGGAAATATTTAAAAATAAATAAAATTCAAAGGGGGGCTAATAATTCTGACTTCAACTGTATACTACAGCCAATATAGCTTATTCAGTTCATCTATAGCACATGTCTTTGGACTGTGGGGGAAATAGGAGTACATGCAAACTGTGAAACGCCAACTGACCCAGCTGGGGCTCAAACCTGAGACCTTCTTGCTGTGAGGTGACTGTCTTAAATACTAAATCTAAACCAACTCTACAACCTTTGAATGTTTAGAAGCAAAAGCAGCTAAATTGGAGACATCATCGTCTGTTTCTTACTTAACGTTTGAAATCACCTAAAGCCTCCAGAAAGACAAAAATCCTCACATGAAACATGATGGTTGAGGATTATTTGATATAAATCTGTGTTAATCTTCTGCCTTCAGACTGGGTCTCGTATGCACGATTTTTCTCATCCTCCTCACGCGTGGTGTATGAGTGAATGTGTGTGTTAGAATGTGGAGGAGGATTACACATAAAAGCATGACCTCGTAGACTTGCAGTGAAATGATGAGGTCATGCTCATCCAGGACACTAATCTCTCTCTGTGCTCAGGTGATTTCACACCTCACTAGGAATTGTATGGGATGAGGGGGATCCAAGGTTTCAACACTTACCTGTTATGCTTGCTTAAAATGATCTTTGCTCATTAGGGGCGACACGTAGGCTCAGTGGTTAGTCCAGTCGCTTCACAGCAAGAAGGTCGCTGGTTCGAGTTCTGGCTGGGTCAGTTGGCATTTATGTGTGGAGTTTGCATTCTTCCCCCCATGTTGGCATGAGTTTTCTCCAGGTGCTCCGGTTTCCCCCACAGTCCAAAGACATGAGCTATGGGAATTGAATAAACTAAATTGGTCTTAGTGTATGTGTGTGAGAGAGTGTATGGGTGTCTCCCAGTACTGGGTTGCAGCTGGAAGGGGATCCGCTGTGTAAAACATGTGCTGAATAAGTTGGCGGTTCATTCCACTGTGGCAACCCCCTGAAATATATATAGGGACTAATAAAGTTTACAAAGAAAAATAAAGGGACTAAGCCAAAGGAAACTGAATTAATGAACCTAATTATGCTATTTGCTAATTATTGTTAGAGAATCAGTTTTAAGTTATAATACCACTTTAAATGTGTATTTGTATTTAATTTTTAATCAAAAAAGTAATTGTACTGTAGATGAGATGCTACTGTAATGATAAAACACCGATGGTTTTTCAGTGGTTCATTATGCTGATTGAAGTGCTACATATATACAGTAGCACCACAGCCATAAAGAACACATTAACTCTATATTTAGTTCTTCAAACGTGTTTTTGTTTAGTTAGAGAAATAATTAAAATGACATTAAAATACAGTGCTTCCTGAAGATAATGTGTTTCTCAACCTTTTTGGCAACAAGGGCCCATATTAATGCATCTTAATCTAAATCTTTTTACATTGCCATTTTGTGAGTGTAGTCCTGTTTTGTGAGACTATGTAATTTCACATTAATGTGCGTTTTTGTATTAAAGGTTTGGTCATGTTGACTATACCGTATGTATGATAATGTTTCAACACTGTTTTGGGTCAAATACAAACTAAGGTTAATTACTTCATTTAGACTGAAATCGCTCCGGTTTCCCCCACAGTCCAAAGGCATGCAGTACAGGTGAATTGAATAAATGAAATCGGCCGTAGTGTATGTGTGTGAACGTAAGAGTGTATGGGTGTTTCCCAGTGTTGTGTTGCAGCTGGAAGGGCATCTGCTGCATAAAACATATGCTGGATAAGTTGGTGGTTCATTCCGCTGTGGTGACCCCAGGTTAATAAAGGGACAATGCCAAAAAGAAAAAGAATGAATGAATGGACTAAAATCAATTTAATTCAGTGGGGTTTGTCCATATTTCATCCAAAACTGGGATGAAACACTCACTAATTCCTTCGACTTAATTCCCTGCTTTATGAGGGGTCGCCACAGGAGAATGGACCAATTACTCTGGTATATGACTTTATTGGTGTATAATACTCTCTTTATAATAGAATAAGACTAGTAAGTCATATTGGTTAAACACAGCTTCTGACTTTACACTTGCTTTTCTAAACAAGTCTGAAGGGCTGCCTTACCGTTGTTTACACACAACAATACTGACCCTGATATTGAATTAAACATTGATCTGCCTTTGTGGAAATGCTGTTATTGTAATGTTTGTTGTATTTAAAATGTTTCAGTGATTAACTGTATAGTTGTATTGGCAGGTGACCTGTCCTGGAATATGAAACACACTACAGGTATTACATATTCAGAATATATATATATATATATATATATATATATATATATATATATATATATATATATATATATATATATATATATATATATATATATATATATATACAGGCTATAGGCTGAAGCTCACATTGGTCTGACATGAGTCTGCTGTTGTCTCCACCTCCTGCATGTGCAGCCCACCCCTGATGTGTAAGCTAAACCCCCACCTCTTGTTGTCCCCTCGGTGCTGAGATGGAGATGTAGAGAGACGCGTCCTGCGGGTGGACACACTGCACAGCAAAGGCTGTTGATTTCGAGAGTCGAACAATTTATTGATGAACTTAATGCATTCTTAGGATCAAGATTATTCCGTTATATTTTGTTTCTTATCATTACTGATTTTTTTAACCGCCACCCTGAAGTTCATCGTTGTCATTTTGGCCGCCGGGATGGTGGCGTTTATCGGAGCAGTCATCTGCATCATCGCCGCGGTCCACAGCGGATCCCCAGCGGCATCCGTTGCCGCCGCGCAGCCCCTGGCCGACAATCAGTCCCTTTCACCGGACGCAGCGGGGAAAGCGTTTTCCCCCGGGTCCGTCGCCCGGGCAGGACCGCTGGATGCTCTTCACGGTACTGATGCGACAAGCAGGGAACGAGGAGGACCGGAGGCGCCAACATTCTACGGTCTAACGGGACTAGGGACCGGAGGCAGCGAGCAGCAGGTCACCTACAGCAGACTCATCTGCACCCCTGTCCCCGCCGGTGAGTGCAACCCGAAAAACTTTCAGCAACAAGCTGACGACCAGTCGTTATACGCTGGAGAGGACTGGGGATACCTCCGCACCACCGCCGAGGAGCTCCGTCAGACCGTCCTGCAGCAGAAGGATGAGATCCTCACAGACCAGAGGACCATCCGGGAACTAACAGGAAAGCTGTCGGAATGCGAAAGTGGCATGAAGGGACGGAAGGTCCCGGAACGGAGCGCAGGGGTTGTTGGGGAAGCGCGCAAAGAGAATAAGGAGCAACTCATGATGCGGGACGATGCGGGATCCTCAATGCGGACGGCTCATGCGATGGAGGAGCTGGTGCACGCCATAACTCAGATGAAAGACCGCATTGAGAAACTGGAGGTAAGGAGAGCGCAAGACCTTATGATGTTCAACAGTAGTCGAGATAGTATAGTGGGAGAGAATCAACAGTTTTATTGGTTAATGATATAAAGACTCGTTAATGCTAAAGTGATTAACTTAGGAAACCTATGTTTATGTAGTTTTATAGCGTGCCAAATAATTGTTAGAAACTTGCTGTAATCAATCGTGTATACATTTTAAATTTGTTTTACAATATTTGATTTTACTTTAAAAGTACTAATACACTGGCCTTGGCCCTATGGCTGCATGTGGGGAATATATATATATATATGCTAAATTGCAGCCAGTCTGTGAACTGCAAGTTGACTGTCAACCATCTATGAACATCTTTATCTGCAAAAAAAAAAAAAAAACTTCAGCAGATTATTTGCAGCACAATATAAAAGTTAACTAACTCAAAAAATAAAATTACCATAAGTTTATCACAACCACGAGTAATATTGCAATATTTCAATATTTCAGAAAACTGTTGGTTTTTACTTGGAGGGATGTAGCGATGGTTCCAAGATGGCGAACAAGTCAACTGTGTATATTAAATGTGTATATCTATGCATGTTTACTATGTCTCTCTCAGATTTTTAAAATGTAAATGATAAGCTTTTATAAAATTCTTTATAAAGTTTTCACGTTTTTTTTTAAATAAAAACTACTATGTTTATTTTTACTATTTTGTTTAACAATATTATATTATTTTCATTATTTACCAGAGTTGTTTCAAGTACCATGAAAACATTTTTTAGTTTATAACCTAATTCACAATTATGCTCAAAATGTTCATTTAAACAGGCGTACAGCGTCATCGACCACTTTATAAAACAAAGGTGCAGCTCGATCTGTGTTATGGTGCTACCTGACCTGTTGATAAACGTGTTTATAATCACCTGGAGCTTATTTCAACTCACAGGAGTGCTGCAGTGAGCTCGTAAAGTTCATCTCCTCTGGAGTTCAATTGCGTTTCAGCTCACGTACGATTGCGCGCCTGTGCCATGATTTATAGCTGTGCGCTACATGCGCGTCCCTGATTAGGTTTCCATGGAAATATTGCTTACGTTTCTTGGTTTATGAGCCGATAGGAGCGACAAATTGCTTCCTCATCAGGACCCCCTCTAGCGCATCTGATTCACCTCAATCTAACCCTGATCTCAGTCTAACGATAATCTAGACATAGGCTGCTAAAAGTAAAATAGCCGTGTTTTTCCATGGAAAGAAAACGAATGGTAGTATTAAAGAATATATTTAGCCTTCTCCAGTCATCGACTACAGCATGTGTGGCAGCAGGGGAGCGATGAGAAACATGACACAATCCACTGAAAGCATATTATAGACTCCTGCAGTGTGACTGCGAATGGCAGCTCTGTAAGCTAGTTGGTGCAGACACCTTTCAACTGATCATCCCAGAACAGAATTAGCCATGTATACTATTAGAACCATGCATAAAATTTTTATGATGCGCATAACTGAATATATGCTAATCATGAAAATGAGTGATAAGTGAACACCACACAGTCATTTGACCTTACAATTGCTAAATACTGTATTGCATGCATTTGTTGATACTCTGTTAGAATTATTGCATTCGTGCAATATTGATGTTTGAGATTATTACACAAATATTTATAATATTGAGATTTAGAATTCAAATTTAGTATCTGTTAAAAATTTAGATCATCCCAGAATGATTTCTAGCATCATTTACTGTCCCTCATATCATTCTTAATCCATTAGACTTTTGTTAATTTCCAGAATACAAATGAAGATGTTTTAATCAAATCTGAGTGGTTTCTGTATGAGAGTCTGTTCACAGAAAACTATATATGAAGAGTTTAGATGCAAAAGCCTCTAAGTGCCGTTTGATTTCTTCTTCTAAAATTAGCATTTTCTCTGACTCCTGTGTGTAGGCTCAGTAATTTAACTTTTATAGTGACAAATAAGTTCTTTTCATTCCCTTTAAAGTGAAATAACCTAAAATAAACACAGGAGGCTGAGAAAATGCTAATTTTAGGAAAAAATTTCAGACTGCATTTAGAGGTTTTTGCACCTAAACTCTTCATATATACATATATATATATATATACATATATATATATATATATATATATATATATATATATATATATATATATATATATATATATATATATATATATATATATATATATTGATATCAAGTGGTTTAATCCAAAATCCTCTAAAGAAACAACATTGTTTTATTTAATGAACAAATTTAATGTACTGTTGCCTTCAGTTCGGTTCAGATACTTTTTCCTAGTTAATGTGCATGAAGGAATGCACCACATCGAAAAGAATATATATATATCCTATGCTAATGCTTTGGGATATAGTCAGTTTACAGCAAAAAATAATTTGGACCAATAAACCTTCTCTGTCTGAGTGAAGACTTGGCCAATGCTTTGCAAATCAAAAAATAAAAAGACTTTTACTCTACCAGTAGGTCTATACTTGATGGCACTGAATATACATTTTCAATGTGCACAACGATGAGCTCCCAATATTCTGTAAAATCACCAACGTTCTTGTGTTGGGTAAAAATGTTAATTTTTTTGGTTAAAAAAACTTGTTACAGTGCTTTAAAATGTGCATTGTGATGCATTCAGGATATTGGAATTGAGTTTGATGCTGTTGTGAAGCTACTGATCTTAAACCGTAAACCTTATAACATTCAAAATGCATATGGACCAAATGTGAATTTTTTTTTTTGCTTTTCCTCTGTTTTAGGCAGTGTTGTAATTACTTTAAAAAACAAAATATTTCTGTATGACTACAAGGGTTAACAGTTTACGTGAACACATCATGCATGGCATTAAATAATTAATCAAAAATGAAATGTGAAACTATGTTATTTTGTATTGGCTTATTATGCAACTAATTAGCTCTGAACCAACAATAATTAGGTCTTAATGTTTTACAATGCATGACTAGAACAGTATGTATTGGATTTATAAAGTATGTGAATAATTACACGAAAATAACAACAAGAAAATAATATTTATCTCTTGAGCCAGTGTTAAATTGTTAAAACTATCGAATATGTTAAAATAAGTGTTAAAACAAACTCTCTCAGAGTTTAATTAACACTGCTGATTTTTCTGTGTACTATATAACCGCATGATAATTATGTTAATGTCTACCCCATACCCAACTCCTTAACTTTTCAGATTTTGATTGTAATACAATAATGTGCACTTTTTGTAAAGCTTCTTTGAAACAATAATTATTACGAAAAGCGCTTTACAAATAAACTTGAATTAAATGAACACAGATTACTGAACATAAATAAAAACTCAACCATATTGTATATATGCTTAATATGCAAGGATGAACCTCATTGGTGAAGTAAGCATGGTTGCACCTCTGTGGCTAAATCTAAATGCTGTATCGATGATCAGTGTATGTAAATAAATCCTAAATTACATCTAGTAATCATGAACCATGTCCATATAGAAGACATATGAAAACCACTCGCATGGATATGGATTTGTTTTTTGATTTCTTAATTTTTAAGATTTAATTCTCTCAGATTTGATTAACACAAGACTATTGGTTTATGACAGAATAAATGTTTTGGGGTGGACTGACTTTTTAACTAAAGATTAATGTCACATGATTACTGTCTTTTGTTTACAGTCTGAAATGGCGGCACCAGCGTTCAACCACACAGACTCAAGCTCACAGAAATCTGCAGGTGCTCCTCGTACACCAGTGGCAGCTGCACAGAGACGAGTGGAGGATCTGGAGGGAGAACTGAAGAGGAAGATTAAACTGCTGGAGGAGGAGAGGAAAGCGCTGCGCAAAGAGACGCAGAAACATCAGGATCATATTGACTATGGACTGGACACTGTACACCAGCGGATCAGCAGCCTGGAGAAAGGTGAGGCAGAGGTCGGGTTTACTGCTCAATGAAATATTAATTTAAAAGACTATTTATACTAAGATCTTCTTAAAGATGGAGTTCAAACAAAAATAGTTGGTGGATGTATTGTATGACTGTTTCTACTGAGCAACAACAAGAGAAATGTTTCTTTTTCCTTTTTTGTCGTTACAATGGAAGTCGTTAAGCTCTAATATTGTTTGGTTCCCAGAATTCTCCAAAATATTTGATGAAAAGGTTTTTTTAAGCATCAAGACAATTTATGTGATATACAGATTTTTTTTTTTTTTTTTTTTTGTGGAATTTTTTTTAAAGGTTTTGGATCCATTACAGAAAACCACTACTAAAATGTTGTTCAGTGTAACAATAGCTTATGCTCCAATTTTTTGTCAGGCATATTAAGAACAGGAATAAATTCATTACATATTAAATTTACTTACAGATCACATTGGAGCTCCAAAATGCTCATTAATTTGTCATATTAGGTCTTTAAACCTAATCCTCTAAACCTTTGTCACTATGCTTCAAACCAAGTTTTGAAGTTTTACCTACTTGTCACTTTAAGACATTTAATTGGTAATTGGAAAATTGTTAATAATAATAATAATAATAATAATAATAATAATAATAATAATAATAATAATAATAAAGTGACAAAAAAGAAGAACCAGTCAGAATAAGCATGCTCATTTTTACATAAATATCATATTACAAAAATCAGGGACTAAGCTGAAGGAAACTAAATGAATGAATATATTATATTACAAGGCAAGGCGAGTGTATTTATATAGCACATTTCACACACAGTGGCAATTCAAAGTGCTTTACATAAACAGGCATAAAAGAGACGTGTATAAGAAAATAAAAACAAATAATATAAAAACAGATAAAAAATGATTAAAATGTGTTAAAACAGGTTTTAAAGAAATGAAAAAAGAAAAAAAAAGACATAATAGTGTGATCTGTGGGACGTAGCTCATTCAGTAGAGACTGCTAAACAGATGTGTTTTCAGTCTTGATTTGAATGTGCTTAATGTTGGAGCACATCTGATCATTTCTGGAAGCTGATTCTAGCAGCGGGGGGCATAGTAGCTGAAGACCGATTCACCCTACTTTGACTGAACTCTTGAAATTTCTAGTTTATATGATCCTAAAGATCTGAGTGATCTGTTAGGTTTGTATTCAGTGAGCATATCTGTAATGTATTGAGATCTATAGGCCATTTAGTGATTTATAGACTAGTAATAATACTTTAAAATCTATTCTGAATGTAACTGGGAGCAAGTGTAAAGACCTGGGGACAGGTGTGATGTGCTCTTATTTTCTGGTTCTGGCCAGAATCCTGGGCGCAGCATTCTGGATGAGCTGTCTGACTGTCTTTTTGGGAAGGCCAGTGAGGAGTCCATCACAGTAATCCACCCTGCTGCTGATAAAAGCATAAACAAGTTTCTTTAAGTCTTCACTGGAAACAAAGCATTTGATTCTTGCAATGTTTTTGAGATGATAGTATGTTGATTTAGTTACTGCTTTGACATGATTACTGAAACTCCAGAGTCACACCAAGATTCTTGACCTTATTTTTTGTTGTTTGACCCTTAGAGCCAAGGTACCATTCACCTTGAGAACCTCATCTCTGTTCACAAACGCAATGACTTCAGTTTTCTCTTAGTTTAACTGAAGAACGTTTTGGCACATCCAACTGTTAATTTCATCAATGCACTGGCAGAGGGTGTCAATGGGGCTGTAGTCATTAGGCAGTAAGGCTATGTAGATCTGAGTGTCATCAGCATAGCTGTGGTAGGAGATTTGGTTCTTTCTCATAATTTGGCTCAGTGGGAGCATATAAAGGTTGAACATTATATTATTATGTTATACTAAATAAGGATGGAACCTTATTTTACCAATATTTTAACATTTTATTTTCACAAAACATCCAGAGACATCAAAGTAGGTGCTTTAGTTGCATTTATGTTTTCTATTTATATATAATCACTTTTATCAAATGATAAAACGGGACTTTTCATTTGTCGCTCATACTAGGAATCAAAGAGATGTATGAAATGGTTATATAAATTAAGTTTAAAACAAGTTAAATTCAATTAGCTTTGGTCTGTTTGTTAAACCAAAAATGTATTTTTGGCAACTTGGATCTTTTATTTGTTTGATCATTCATGTCTCTTCTTTTCTTGTTTCTCCTATTTGTTTCACAGGTCTCTCTGAGAACAAGTTTCCAGAGGGTTACAGGCTCTCGTTCCCCATCCGCAGCTCTTCCATGTATGCCATCATAAAGCAGGAAATCCCAATCCTCCACGCTCTGACTGTCTGCATGTGGCTCAAACCTGCAAAGAGCATCCTGGGAACTGCGGTTTCCTATGCTGTTTCTGACCAGAGCCATGAGTTTGTGCTTCAGCAGCTGGTTCATGGGCCTATTGAGCTGATCATCAATAATGAGGTAGACCATCACAGTATTTGACAGAGACGAATGAGAATGTAGTGCTGCAGCGAGACGTCAAAACCTGTCATGGATTGGTCAGGCTCTCACGACCCCCACTCACGAAGATCACCATCACCTGACTTCTAATGAGCACACAGCTGCATCACATTCACGAGCACCAGATAAAAGCACAGCACTCCAGTCGCTCATTGTCCGGGCTCGTCTCGACGAAAGCGGACAACTGAGCGACCACTCAGCGTAGTCATCCTCAGCTAAACAAACGATTTACTTACCTGTTCTCTTTGTATTCCTCCTAGTCTTCCTGGTCCTCCCGAATCGTCCTGTCTTCCAGTCCTTCCAAGTCTGTGTCATCCTCTGTCAGCTGTATCTGGTGTGTGCTGTCCATCCTCGTGTATTCCTGTTACCCAGCCACGGAGGAAAAGACCCCAACATCATTCCTGATCCTCCTGGCTATCCTTCATGTGCTCCTTGTTGTCATTTAATAAACACCCTAACGTTTCCTTACCTCTGTCTCCTGTCCGCTTCATAACAGAAGCCCGGACCTTTAACGACGACAACATGAGCACCCCCGATCACCTTCAAGAGCTGGTGGACCAGTTGAAGCGGATTCTACAGCCACCAGCTCCACTTTCCAACGCACCACCAGCACCGAGCACTTCCGCCTCCACAGTTTCTTCTTCGGCCCTTCCTTCCAGTCCCATGGCCCGACCAGCGCCCTACTCAGGCGGAGCGGGGGGAGTGCAATGGTTTTCTGTTACAATGTTCCCTCATATTCGAAATGCAACCTTCTCTATATCCCACAGATAAGTCGAAGATCGCCTACATCGTATCTCTACTCTCTGGACCTGCACTTAAATGGGCTGAGACGATCTGGAACCAAGCCGGGCCGGTCATGAATTCCATCACTACCTTCACGGAGTATTTCAAAGAGGTGTTTGGACGTTCTGATGGGGAAGTAGCCGCTGGAGAGCAGCTGTATCATCTAAAGCAAGGTACTCTATCTACACAGGAATATGCTCTCCGGTTTCGCACTCTAGCAGCTGCAAGTGGATGGAATGAGAGATCGTTGTTGACCACGTACCGGCTCGGCTTGGAACCCACGCTCCGAATCCAACTGGCCACATTAGATGATACAATGGGTCTGGAGAGATTCATCCAACATTCTCTCCGATGTTCCGATCGTCTCCGTTCCTATCAACAGGACACCATCACCCCCTCGTCTGCACTCCTCCAATCGCCTGAGTCAACAGCCCCTCCAGAACCAGAACCCATGATAATAGAGTCTGGAAGACTGACATCAGCGGAACGACAGAGGAGGCTGACCCGGGGTCTGTGTCTATACTGCGGTGTCAGTGGACACACCCGTATGGAGTGTCCCCTTCGTCCCATTCGGACTTCAGTGAGTGTATTCAGTACGAATATTGAACAATGTAAACCACTTACTACCACCGTACAAATAACTACTGCCTCTATTTCTCTCCTTGTCACAGCCCTCATCGACTCCGGGTCAGCAGGGAACTTCATCTCCCAATCCCTCTGTCGTCAACTCCACCTCCGTACTGAGGCGTCCTCGCATATATACCAGATACAACCGATAACCCAGTGCACTCGATCTTCGACCCGTATCCATCGACAATGCGAAGACATCCTTCTTCAAGTGGGGTTGTTACATCAAGAGAGGATTCAATTTCTGGTTCTGGAGGGTGCAAATATGGACATCATTCTAGGGCGCCCGTGGCTGGTGAAGCACGATCCCATCATCTCTTGGGGCACAGGAGAGATAAAGAAATGGGGATCTGGATGTACACCTGCCTGTTTTCCAAATCTCCCTCTTCAAGGTCGGAACCCCATTTCTTTGTTTGCAACATCGGTCGAGAGCCCTCCTGAGAAGCAGTCTATCCACATTCCTAAGGAGTACAGCTCCTTTCATGATGTCTTCTGCCCCAAGAGAGCTTCCCAGCTACCGCCGCATCGGCCATGGGACTGCGCGATCGACCTAGTTCCAGATGCCCAGTTGCCAAGAGGTAGGATCTACCCGCTCTCGCTTCCAGAGAATCAGGCAATGGAAGATTACATAAGGGAGGCTCTGAGTCAGGGGTACATACGTCACTCAAAATCACCAGCCGCCTCAAGCTTCTTCTTTGTGGCCAAGAAGGACGGAGGGCTGCGTCCATGCATCGACTACAGGGTCCTAAATAACGGTACAGTAAAATACCGATATCCCCTTCCTCTGGTACCAGCCGCTTTGGAACAGCTCCGAGAAGCTAAAGTCTTCACTAAATTGGACCTCCGCAGCGCGTATAATCTGATAAGAATACGTGAGGGGGACCAATGGAAGACAGCATTCGTGACCCCTACTGGCCACTATGAATATGAGGTCATGCCTTACGGTCTGGTCAACGCCCCCTCCGTATTCCAAAACTTCATTCATGAAGTCCTCCGGGAGTTTCTTCACCACTGTGTAATAGTGTACATAGATGACATCCTCATTTACTCCCGGAGTGAGGCCGAACATCGCCAACACGTTGCGGAGGTCCTACACACATTGAGAGAACATCACCTCTACCTCAAAGCGGAGAAATGCTCATTCCACCAGAAGTCGATTCATTTCTTGGGATACATCATTGACCAAACCGGTATACGTATGGATGGGAAGAAAATTGAGGCTGTTCTATCCTGGTCAGAACCCACTTCCATTAAGGAGCTCCAGAGGTTTCTTGGGTTTGCTAACTTTTATAGACGGTTTATCAAGGACTACAGCAGGATTACATCACCTCTCACTAATCTCCTCAAGGGTAAACCCAAAGGACTGGAGTGGACCAAAGAAGCAGCCGCAGCCTTCCGCCTTCTTAAGAAGGAGTTCACAAGGGCCCCACTCCTGACTCATCCTGACCCAAATCTTCCTTTCGTGGTGGAAGTGGACGCATCCACCACCGGCGTCGGGGCAGTATTATCTCAACATCATGATACACCGCCCCGACTGCATCCCTGTGCCTATTTCTCTCGGAAGTTGAGCCCGGCGGAGCAGAATTACAGCATAGGAGACAGGGAGCTTCTAGCAATCAAGCTAGCCTTGGAGGAGTGGCGTCACTGGTTGGAGGGAGCCAAACATCCGTTCCAGGTGATCACAGATCACAAAAACCTCCAATACATCAAAGAGGCCAAGAGACTATGTCCACGTCAAGCCAGATGGTCACTTTTCTTCTCACGTTTTGATTTCTCCATTTCCTATCGTCCAGGACCCAAGAATCTAAGAGCAGACGCTCTCTCTCGTTTACACGAGCATCACGATCATGAAGCACTCCCAACGAAGATTCTTCCCGAACACATCTCCATTTGTCCGATCACCTGGAACGCTCCTCCAGTCGTTGCCACTCCGGAAGCCCCTGCTCCGCCGGGATGCCCTCCTCATCGGCAGTTCATACCACCTGAACACCGGGTAGATCTGATCCACTCCTTACATACCTCGCTAGGCACTGGACATCCAGGGATCAACAATACTCTCTCGCTAGTATCCCAACGATTCTGGTGGCCAAACATGGCAAGGGATGTGAGGCAATATGTTCAGGGCTGTAAGGACTGTGCCCAATCCAAGAGCCCACGTCATCTACCCGCTGGAAAGCTCCATCCCTTGCCGATTCCGAACCGTCCCTGGTCACACCTAGGAGTGGACTTTATCACTGACCTCCCTTCGTCAGAAGGTAATACCTGTATTCTAGTCATAGTAGATAGATTCTCAAAGTTTGTCAAACTAATCCCTCTGAAAGGTCTTCCCACAGCCTTTGAAACTGCCGACAATATCTTTAATCAAGTCTTCAGGTCATTTGGTATTCCAGAAGATATTGTGTCGGACAGAGGTCCACAGTTCATCTCACGTCTATGGAAAGCCTTCTTCAAGCTCCTAGGTGTGGCCGTCAGCCTCTCTTCTGGATATCATCCCCAAACCAACGGGCAGACAGAGAGGAAGATTCAGGAGGTGGGACGGTTCCTGAGGACCTTCTGCAGTGGTCACCAGAACTCCTGGAGCCAGTATTTGGGCTGGGCAGAATATGCCCAAAATTCACTGCGGCAACCCTCCACCGGACTCACGCCATTCCAGTGCGTCCTGGGCTTCCAACCACCGCTCTTTCCCTGGGATGGCGAACCATCTGATGTCCCCGCAGTGGATCACTGGTTCCGGGAGAGCGAGAGAGTCTGGGACGAGGCTCATCAACATCTGCAGAGGGCAGTCCGTCGAAGCAAGGTAACCGCCGATAGGAGAAGGTCTGAAGAACCCAGATACACACCCGGACAAAAGGTGTGGCTATCCACCCGGGACATACGCATGCGACTGCCCTCTCGCAAGTTAAGTCCCCGATTTGTTGGTCCCTTCACCATCGTGGAACAGGTTAACCCCGTCACCTACAAACTACAATTACCCTCTCACTACCGTATTCACCCTACATTCCACGTATCACTCCTGAAACCCTATCACGATCCTGTTCTTCCCTCCACAGAGCCTGACCACGAAGAGGAACCCCCTCCTCCACTGCTCCTAGAAGAAGGAGCCGTCTACGCAGTGAAGGAGATCTTGCGTTCCCGACGTCGTGGTGGCCAGTTGGAGTACCTGGTGGACTGGGAAGGGTACGGCCCCGAAGAAAGGACATGGGTTCCCAGAGCTGATATTCTCGATCCTAGTCTCATGGTGGAGTTTCATGAGAGCCACCCTGAGTTCCCAGCGCCTAGAGGCAGAGGGAGACCACCACGGCGTCGGAGGTGTCGGCCCTCAGGAGCGGGCCCTGGGGAGGGGGGTACTGTCATGGATTGGTCAGGCTCTCACGACCCCCACTCACGAAGATCACCATCACCTGACTTCTAATGAGCACACAGCTGCATCACATTCACGAGCACCAGATAAAAGCACAGCACTCCAGTCGCTCATTGTCCGGGCTCGTCTCGACGAAAGCGGACAACTGAGCGACCACTCAGCGTAGTCATCCTCAGCTAAACAAACGATTTACTTACCTGTTCTCTTTGTATTCCTCCTAGTCTTCCTGGTCCTCCCGAATCGTCCTGTCTTCCAGTCCTTCCAAGTCTGTGTCATCCTCTGTCAGCTGTATCTGGTGTGTGCTGTCCATCCTCGTGTATTCCTGTTACCCAGCCACGGAGGAAAAGACCCCAACATCATTCCTGATCCTCCTGGCTATCCTTCATGTGCTCCTTGTTGTCATTTAATAAACACCCTAACGTTTCCTTACCTCTGTCTCCTGTCCGCTTCATAACAAAACCTAGAAGATTAATTCACAACTGGTCCCCTTGAGATTTCCCTGTGGGTTTTTCTTTTTAATGGGGTCTTTATATTTATGACTGTGGGAAATGTTGTAAACATTACTTAATGACGCAACATAAACTGCACACAGTCACACTACAATTGGTGTGATCTTATCTAGTTGCTTATTAGTGGTTTGGGTTGTTTTAAAGGAAACATAATAGCTTCTAAATTGGTATTTTTTTATTTGCAAACATTTTTCTCTTTTATTAATTTAATTTTTAATATTGGTGGAGGGCGGCAAGGTGGCTCAGTGGTTAGCACTGCCGCCGGACAGCAAGAAGGTCACTGGTTCAAGTCCAAGCTGAGCCAGTTGCCATTTCTGTGTGGAGTTTGCATGTTCTTCCTGTGTTTGTGTGGGTTTTCTTTGGGTGGTCTGGTTTCCCCCACAGTCCAAATACATGTGTTTTAGGGGAATTAGATGAACTAAATTGGCTGTAGTGTGTGAGTGCATGTGTGAATGTAATAAATAAGGGACTAAGCTGAAGGAAAATGAATGAGAGATTGAATATTGGTGGAGCAAAATATTAAAGCATTGTCATGTTATGTTTATCATAGACCATATTGGATATAAATACCCATGGGAACTAGTTTTCTAGGTTTGATGTCATGACTATGGCCCAATCCCAATTCTATTTTTGTACCCCTACCCCTTCCCCTTCTCCTTGGTCCTTAAAACAGAGTGTGAAGGGGAAGGGCTTCAAAATTTAACCCTAAGAAATGGGACAGCACTACAACACCTGCACACATCATCGTATGTCATCGCGATCTCTTTCTTTATATGAGATCGACGATCCCGACTGCTGTAGTTATTCCAGTTGCATTATTTTTTTAGGATTTATCTTCAGGAAATCACCAAGGGAGTGATATCATGTTATCATAATGATATATTGTGGCAATAAGATCGTAACTGTACTGTGTATTTACACCGTGGACATATTCATCTATGTAAACACACAAAAACAACATTACCATTAAAGCAGACACTGTTAAAAGCTCATTCCCAGCCACTATACTATTCTGACAGGGTATTCGAGTGTCATCGAGTGTCAGAAATTGTGGGACTTCTATACAGGAGTTATTATTATAGATTATAGATATCAAAATTTAGTGTTTTTTTATTTTAGCATTTTTTTAAAGCATGACGGTAAAACATGAACACCGTTATGATTGTATTAAAACGTATGCTTGTAACTCGTAATAATGTAAAAAAATACTAATTTGTGCACCTCCTTCTGTGTGCAGCCATGCTGCAGTTGTAAATGGTGTATTTTGGAAAATTTTCTTACCCCTTGGTTTTGAGGGTGGTCCTGAAAAATCTTCGTTTCAAAGGCTATCTAGCCCTTCCCCTTAGCCCTACGCCTTTAAGCTAAAGAGAATTGGGGAAGGGCTAAGGGATAGAATTGGGATTGGGCCGTATATAATTGGATTAGAAATGTAATTTGCAAATAATCTGAAACCAATTAAATTATTAGATATAAGGTAGTAACATGAATTGGTCTTATACATTTCAATTGTAATAAACCAAATCAATATGGTAATTACATTATCTTTAATTTTAGCATTATGAAATACAATTCTTGAAGACAATAAAATTGTCAATTGAGACATTAATGGGGTAAATGGCTCTGGTTGGAATCTGATATGAATGAAATACTACTGGCTATTCTATAAAACAATGAGAGAACTAAATATAATCTGCCTCTTTATCCTGCTTCATTTGAAATTATGCCAAGACACTTAATAATGCTTTGTGTGCTTCGAGCAACTTCAGGGGACATTTTTATTCTCCATCAGCTGGGGGAAAACATTTTTTGAAAGTGATTTCAACAATGTCATTTATCAGTGTTCTTATTTTTTATAGCTGTGGACCTCTCCATTCTCATAGAATATTAAAATGTTATAGCATATATATAGTCTTTGATGGGAACAACCATTAAAAGGGGGAATAACATTTTAAGACACATTCTATTAGAATTTTAAAGGCTCTTATTTGGATAAAGATGAAGAGATGTTGAGTTCAGGATGTCTTCGCTGCAGTCTGTAACACAATAACTTACTGTATGCATCCAATACGTGGTGGACATTGTAACGACCCATATTGTAATGCCTATGCTACTTTGATGGATGGGTTTATGGTTGGGGTAGGTGTAGATGTTAATAACTGTGATTGGGTTCAGATTTGGGGTAGGAGTAAACTAGAGGTGTCCAAACTCAGTCCTGGAGGGTTGGTGTCCTGCAGCTTTTAGCTCCAATTTGCCTCAACACACCTACATGGATGTTTCTAAAAAGCCTAGTAAGAGCTTGATAAGCTAGCCCAGGTGTGTCTGATTAGGGTTGTATCTGAACTTTGCAGGACACCGGCTCTCCAGGACCAAGTTTGGACATTCCTGGTGTAGACGTTAATATCGCACAATATAATGGGTAATGTAATAAGTAATATGAATATATCTCATTTCTATCAACAACTACCTGCACAGGCTTGTCCACCAAGTTTGGACCTGGTCCAGTTCGTCATTGTGCTGCAGGCTGCAGTGAGGACACTTTCGCTTAGTTTAGCCACTAACTTCTAATAATAATTATAATAATAATAATTCATTTTATTTAAAGGTGCCTTTCTGGCAACTCAAGGACACCATACAATAAAACAAGAGCAATAAAACAAGGGAAATAATAAAAAATATACAATAGAGCAGATACACTTAATTAAGTATTAAAAGGCATCTTAAATAGGTGGGTTTTGAGTCTTGATTTGAATAATGTGAGGGAGTCAATGTTTCTGATAGCAGGTGGTAGTAAGTTCCAAAGCCGGGGAGCAGAGCGGCTGAATGTTCTATTGCTCATAGACGATAGACGAGCATAGGGAACAGACAAGTGGAGGGAGGAAGAAGATTGCAGGGTGCGAGAAGGAACAGAAATGTAGATGAGGGCAGACAAATATGGAGGGGCGAGATTGTGGATGGTTTTATATGTTAACATCAAAATTTTAAAATCAATTCGAAAATGAACTGGTAACCAATGAAGCTGCTGCAGGACAGGGCTGATGTGATGAGAAGGAGTTCTGGTGATGATACAGGCAGCTGAGTTCTGGACCAACTAAAGCTTACGGAGGGATTTATGAGTGAGACCAAAGAGAAGGGAGTTGCAGTAATCTAAACGAGATGTGACAAGGCTATGAACGAGAACAGCAGTGGGATGAGGGGTAAGAGACGGGCGGAGACTGTTAATGTTTCGTGGGTGGAAGTAAGCAGACCGGGTGATGTTATTGATGTGAGAATCGAAAGATAGGGTGCTATCAAGGATGACACCCGGACTCTTAACCTGTTTAGAGGGATAAATGGAACAGTCATCGATGGAAAGAGAAAAGCTGTCAGTTTTGGAGAGTGTTGATTTGGTACCAACAAGCAAAACCTCAGTTTTTGAACTATTTAATTTGAGGAAGTTAAGAGAGAGCCAAGATTTGATTTCTGCTAAGCAGACTGTAAGAGATATAGGTGGAAAATAAGAAGAGGGTTTGCCAGAGAGATAGAGCTGGGTGTCATCCGCATAGCAATGAAACTGTATGTTATATTTACATAGAATATTACCAAGTGTAAGGAGATGAATGTTAAAAAGCAGGGGAACCAGCACTGAGGCCTAGGGTACACCCAAAGAAACTGAAAAATGCTGAGAAGTGAATGATTTGAGTTGAATGACCAGAGTGCGGCCAAGCTGAGTCAAGTGGGATATTAGTGATGCCAAGAGAGGATAGTCTATTGATGAGGGTACTGTGACAAATAGTGTCAAAGCCGCACTCAAAGGACTTCTCTTACTAAAGCAATCGAAAAAACTCTTAAAGCATTTTTTTGCTCACTCTCAGCAGTGTGTTTTTTAGAGCACTAATAGTAGACAGTAAAATAATCTCTCAGGCTTTCATTACAAATTGCAGAATGCTCATAGTTTTCAAAGCACATGGACACCAGTATCTTGTCTTTGGATCGTAATTAAGATTTTTCTGTTCCTCCATCATGTAGGTGGCGCTATTGCCTCTGAACTTAACAGTGGGCAGATGGCAGCATATGTGTGTGAGCTGGAACCGAAGAGCTGGAGCATGGCACGCCTACTTAGGGGGGAAACTGAAGCTAGAAGGAAGTGACCTGGCAACCCGTCACAGCATCCGACGGGGAGGAACTCTCATTCTTGGCCAAGAACAGGTACGTCAGATTTTGGCCATTGTAAGCATTTGCCAGATGGCGATAGGTCAAGATGGGCAGCTTTTGGCATTTTCACACAGCATGTAGAAATCACCACCATCTGAAAAACACCCTTTGTTTATCTCTTCCTTTACATTTTCCTGCCCTTTTCATCCCTTTCTCATTAACCTCAGGCATACTGATCCTAGACCTAAATGAGCTTAAAGTCATCCTCTTTTCTATGTTGTGTTATGCAGTCTGAGTTTATGCATTTAAGCTGTGTGGATTGACTATGATAAACAAAATGATAAGGGAAACCGTGTTTCCTGAAAACATGTTTCCATGTTTTGATTTCACAAGTGAATGCACAAAGGGGCAGTTCTAGTATCTGGATTATCTAATACGTACATTTGTGGATGTGTGTAGCAACATTTCCTAGTATAATACTTCAATATAAAATACCTTAAAGGGCATGTTGAAAATCCATTTCACAATTTATGAAGCAAATCTTTTAACAACACTGGATATTCAAATTGAAAAGGTCACAGTATCCTTTGTCTCCAAGTAAGGATCAGCTAAATGTCAAATGTTCTTTTACTAGTTAAAAAAAGAAGTTAACATATTTTGTTCCATTTCTTATGCATTGTCTAGACGTCAGACTTTTATTTGATAGTCCAAAATCAAAGATTTTAGTAGGGGGTTGAATTACAATATATCTATCTCAATTAAAATAATTGAAGAGTTCAGATGCAAAAACCTCTAAGTGCCGTCTGAAATTTCCATTGAAAATGAACGTTTTTCTCAGCCTCCTTTGTTTATGTTGAGATACTTTCAAGACCAGGAAAAGGACTTATTCTTTGCCATAAAAGTGATATCACTGAACATACACACAGGAGACTGATAAAAAATACTCATTTTAGAGGAAAATTTCTGATGGCATTTAGAGGTTTTTGCATCTAAACTCATCAATTATGTAATGTTAGGCTTAAATACAGCTAGGTTAAAGTAAAAATGTACTTTTACTTTGAAAAGAACCTAAAAATGAAAATTCTAATTATTTTTACCCATACCTCACTTGTTCAAAACCTATTTGAATTTCTTTCTTCTGTTAAACAGAAAAGAAGATATTTTGGGAAATGCTGGATGCTGGGACCCATTGGCTTCCATGGGATTTTTTATTTTTTTTTGTACTATGGAAGCCGATGAGCTCTTTTTTGAAGATTTAGTTGCAAAGTCTAAAGGGTTTGTCCGAATGCACTTTTGCTATTTTAAGGTTGGAAAAATAAGCTTTTTGGTCTACATGGTCTAACAGGGTTGTACTTACTCTGTTAATGAGTTATAGGTGAGTTTTGAGTATAATGTGCATTAAACCAATCAGAGTCTCTTCTCCCATTCCCTTTAAGAGTCAGTTGCATTGAGCCATGGTGCATTTGCTATTTATATGGTGGACTTTGTAAGTGGAAAAATCAACGCTTCACTAGCAAGAAAACTGTTAAACAGACCATCTGCAGCATGAGGATAATCTATTCGGCCTCTTTACTTTACTTTTAATCTTTACTTTACTCCTTTATTTTCGTGGATAAGGAAACAGTGCTGTACGCACTCCACTGAAGACATCCATTAGCCTGCATATTTTTTTGTTTGTTAAGCAGAAAGATTTGTTTCAAAACTATTTCTAAATTCAGTTCTTATTTCCAGCAAACGAGTAAAGTGAGTCTGAACTGAGTTTTATCCAAACACACTACCTATGTCCCATATGGTGATGCATAATGTACGTCTCCAAAACCTGACAGGTGGACAAATCTAAACTTGTTTTTATTAAAACAAATATAAATATGCATATAATAAATAATACTGTTGATAATAATATCATTATACAAATATTCATGAATTAACTGAAAAAATAATAATTTTTGTAACATTTTAACCCTTTAATTTTTTCATATGTAAAGATATTTGTCTATTGCTGTACATCTTGTGTGTTTTAAGCAATGTTTAAGCGTTTTGGACCTAATACGTGCTCTGCGTTGGACTTTGGACCAGGTTTTAGTCGGTCAATGGCGAAGCCTATTTCAGTTCTTCAAAATAGCAACACGCGTCATGGTGGTGCAGTGGGTAGCATGATCGTCTCACAGCAAATAGGTCGCTGGTTTGAGCCTCAGCTGGGTCAGTTGGCATTTCTGTGTGGAGTTTGCATGTTCTTCCCGTGTTTGCATGGGTTTCCTCTGGGTGCTCTGGTTTCCCCCACAAGTCCAAAGACATGTGCTATAGGTGAATTGGGCAAGCTAAATTGGCCATAGTGTATGTGTGTGTGAATGAGAGTGTATGGATGTTTCCCAGTGATGGGTTGCAGCTGGAAGGGCATCCCCTACGTAAAACATATGCTGGATAAGTTGGCGGTTCATTTCACCAAAAGTTCCACAAAGTGGTGCAAATAGATTTGCTAGTTTAACAACATGGTGCAAAATGCAAAAATTAGGGTTGCGCTGGTCTGAAAATAGCATCAATCTTGTCTTGCGCCTTACTGCGCCAGGTGTATGATAGGGCCCAATGAGTTCCATCAACCAGCATTCTTCCAAATATCTTCTTTTGTATTCAGCAAAAGAAACTAACTTTAAAAAGTTAAAAACAACATGAGGGAGAGTAAATGATGAAATGGGGTTCTTTTGGGGGTGAACTGTCCCTTTAACAGTTAAACAATTAGTATATTTTATATAAATTCTGTCCAAGCAGTATGTTTTTTTTTTCTCCTGCAGAGCTCAATGGGTGGTCTTCGTTTTGACTCGTCGCGAGCTTTAGTGGGAGAGCTGTCACAGTTCAACATGTGGGATCGGCCGATTTCCCACACAGAGCTCTCTGCTCTCGCCCTCTGCAGCACGGGCATGCTGGGTAATGTAGTCCCGTGGACCAGCCGTGAGGTGGAGGTATTCGGAGGTGTCACCAAGCAGCCGGCTGAGCATTGCGAGCACAACACCAGTGCCAGACAGTGAAGGACTCCTAAAGGGGGGCATGTTAAAGGTCAGAGGGTCAATGACCAGGGTTTAGAGCTGGCAAAGATCTTTCAGAGAGCGAAAAACAGGCCACCATCTGACATGTATGTTGATTTCTTTAAGACAACATTTTTTAAATAGTGGAGTTTGCTGGACAAGACTTGCTATCATTATTTCATAATTCAGCACATAGCTCGTGCCACACCATTTGTGCTACAAACAAGAATGATACCTCAAGTTTTGTGGCTTGTTGAGGAAAAGCGTGCTGTTATTGTTATTGGCACAAGATCAAATGGTTGTGAATATACTAGACTTAAGATGCAGGTGCATTAGATGGCTAATATTCACAGGCAATATACAGACATGTCAATTTCGGATAAGCGTACGAGATTTACTGACAGATTTAGCAATGGGTTCGGTTTAGTCAAGCTTGTACACAGTGAAAGCTGTGCGTTTTGAATGTCCCAGGTACACTTTTGGCAATTGTGGATGACTTTTGTCAGCAAAATTTTATTAATTTGACCTTACATTTACATATACACCTAACCACTTCATGCATTTTCTCTGACTGAATAGCTATCCGATCTTGAAAATATCAGGTGTAAACACTCTCTGAAACCCATTTGAGCACCCTTTTCAACTGACCATTGAAAATGCATGCTAAAACCGAGGACCATTACTGTTGATTATTGTGCTGTTTCACATAATGATCACACAGTAAGCAGAGTATGTACAGTAGGTCTTGTCGTTGTTCAGATATATTCAACCACATGAGCATTTAAACAACAATAGCAATCCAATCAAATGGTCAAAATGGCTTCTACGCAAGTCCATCATGTTGTCCCAGCACAAAGTTAAAGGTGCAGTAGGTGATTGTCTTTAGGAACATTAGTAACATTGTAATGGTTAAAGTAAAGGATCTAAATGTATTTATATGTATTTTTATATTCTGGGTAAGGCATAGGACTAAAAATCTTCATCTAATTAAATATTGTCAGGCCGACAATTCCCATAATTCTGATAAATAGCCCAAACTGTCCGTCAACAAATGTAGATTTGAACAACTGCGCACCTCTGTTCACGCAGAGCCACGAGTGACAGCGCCAAAAACAAACGCTGAATCAAAACTTTTTAAAATCCTGAATAGTTATTGGAGTTACTTTTGCATGCTGGAGGAAGGACGACACCATGGTTGAAGTATTTCTTTTAGACAGGTAATGTTATGTTTTAAAACTATTTTAGTCACACTAAGCTTATATAGATGTTGTTGTTTTATGAAAGGGTTATATGCACAGAAGTGTTATTCAGCCACTGAAATCTTCCAGCGAAAGTGATGTGACTATTTTCAGTTTCATAAGGGACCTTTTACAGCATTGATAATGTAGATTTTTATTTAGTTTAACAACAAAACATCAGTAAATAGCGCTATTCTGCCTTTTACTGAGGTGAAGTTGGTTTTATATTCACATTGGTTCATTTTTGGATAATAACAACCTGTGACGTGCTCGCTATATTGTTGACCATGCTACTCTGAATATTCGCTCTGAAATAGCATGTAAGTGTGGCTTAGTAATAAGTGTAATTCCTGCATGCCGTCGGCCAACCACTAAGCATACAGTAGTCGCTTTAGGACAAAGCGCGGGAGAGAGTGAGATAGTGATGAAAAGTTTTGCTCGCTAACTACATAACTGAAAACGTGCCAGATATAATACAGTTTTTCGTTCAGAATTGTAGTATTATAAAGCACTTCAAAGTTTTCTAACTGGTGAATGACATGATCTAGTGGGTCTCTGTTATCTTTAATGTGCGTGTTCGCAATTTCAGGAGGCGTGGCTTTGGACGACGGGGAGGGATTGTATTTCAAAGATATTATGCTAACCGGTTAGCATTTAGGCAGATCACTTACTGCATCTTTAACTAAATTGTTTTTACAAAGTTAAGTAGATTGAACATAAAACAATTAAGTTGTGCCAAAAAAAACCCAAGAGTTGTGTTGATTCAGGTCGTTTTTATAAGTAGTTTGAGCAAGCAGCAAAAACAAATTTTCAGAGTGGATCCCCAACAAATGCCTAAGATTGCCCGAATGTAAAACAAACTCTAAGAAAGCAACCACACTCAATGGACCAGGCTTTATTACACCATACATCTTGATTCTTGTTCAAAATGTATATTTAAAGGATTTTTTTGTAGACACATTTATGTGGACATGTGTAAATGGGGTAGTTTAAACAAATCAGATAGCTAACTAATCAGTGAAAGTGCATGAAGAGACATTAGGACCACAAAAAAGCCATACAGTATCTAGGGACCAGAATCTAATATCATGATCTGTTTGTCATCTAGCAATATACAAAAGACTATTCCGACCAAACTTGCCAACACTCCAGTTTAACCCAGGAGTCTTCTGCATTTCAGACCCATCTACCACCACCCTCCCGTTTTGTTATTTCTCCCGGAAAACTCCCGTAATTCCCCTTTTTGGTACAGCCCAGATCGCTGACTTTTGTATAGATGAATTACCGGTTTGTAAACATTCAGAATGCGCACGCAGCGAGGTTGCAGAAAAAAACGGGAGCGCTAGCATTTACAGCAAGGGAATGACATCCGATGCGGTACAGAGTTTGTTGTTGTCTTAGAAATAAGATATATTGATTACATATTATATATTATTTACATAATGCTTTCAGCGTATTATAACAGCTTGTCACCCAGTGATAAGCACAGTTATTCGCCAAAATTAACAATAAAGTAAGCAGCATTCGTCTGCGATAGCACCCTCACAATGGATATTGGATAAGACAAAATGGCCAAGCATCCAGCCTGAAATATAATACAACTATCTTATTGAAACTCCAAGTGATTGTACAAGTGAAAAGGTAAAGGCCTACAAGTCTTTGGATGGCTACAGTTTTGTTCTGTGTGGTCATGTGCAAGAAATAATGTTCCATGATTACCAAATTCAACACTTTGTAGTGCTAAAAATTGAGGTTCTGCCTAGCCAAAGACAAGGAAAGAAGACGGAACTGTACAAGGTCTGGGTAATCATCAGCAAGCAAAACAACTGCATTCTGACAGCGAACTGCACCTGTATACTGCAGCGAACTGCGCGTGCAGGGTATGTAAACTTGGATTTTTACATTTCATTCTAAGCATTCAGTGTCCACAGTTTAATTAACCATATTTAACTGTTTTTACTGAAATCATTGCTGCAATCAGAAACGAGTAATGTGTATGATTCAGCATAGCGTGAACTTACCTGATATAACATGAGAACTGCAGAGTCCAGCATTTTTAATTAGGTCCAGGTCTGTTAGCCAAAGATGTCTGCGGTTGGCGTTAAAAGCAGTGTGGTGTACGGTAAAATTTTTCTATTGTTGGAGTTTCGATTTTGCCATCCTACCGCACATAGCGACATGTTTGCTATTGCTACCGGTCTTTTTTTGCAAGCGGTATGCATGGTTGAACCCATGTGACGTCATGTGTGACGTAGGTTGGTAATTCCCCTATTGCATTGCATAGTACAGTTACTTGGCTGTGTTATTCAGACACCTCACCCCCGACACCTAGACATCCCCATCACTCCCGTAACCCCCCACAACTTTAGGATTACCAGTGCAAGTTTTGTGTCTAACAACAGCACATTTAAATGCGTAATATTATTTACTAATTACACCTTGTCAGACATCAAATGCTGTACACTGATGTTTGCCACTCTGATGTAGGATATCCAGGTTGAGTGTTTGATGAAAGGATTTATTTTTGTCCTCGCAGTTCAAAGCCAATATTTGCATACCTATTCAGACGTGTTGTTATTTATACATACAGTGGATTTGATTCAAATTAGTTTTGAAAACACGCACACTCTCAATCATCTGGAAATTTTGTTTGCTCTTACTGTGCCATTTTTTAAATACTAGGGCTTTTTTATATCTTTGATCTCTTCAAGTTTTTTCTTTAGCTGTTTTTGAATCACTGTTTCTATGGTGATCCTTCCAACAGACTGAATGCTATTGGTCAGATCAGCCCTGCTAGAAATCTTCTCCATTTAAAACCCTTTAACATCATCAGGATAGCAATGAATTCGAATGGACGGAAAAGAGAGCAGCTGGAGGCATTTTGACAGATGAATATTTCAGCAATATATATGAAACGCTACATTAACCTTTAAAGCCATGGTTTTGAAACCCTTTACAATGTGGCATCTGCAATGAACTGTTTTCAGCGTTCCTGTTAAACATAATCTGCAAATATCTATACAGACAAACCAATATCTTCTCATGCTGAGAAATTAGCATATATAGCCTATATAGATTTATACCAATCTAAAAAAACACATTATATTTGTAAAATAAGCAACAAACATTCCATATGATGAATGTATAATATTTACACCATTATTATATGTAACTTCCACGATGTTGTCTGTTGCTCTTCATAACAGTGACTGAATAATCTTGGTGATAAAAAGCTCATGTAAATTACAGCACACATATGATATGCTTTAATGTGGAATATGTTCAGTGTTTATATGTAACATGCAGCAGGCTGGAAAATGCCTGCTTTGTGGCCTTGTCAAACACAAGAATGCTGTTTCAATTGCGCAATCACTTATATACAGTACAGATGGACTTAACCGAGATGATGGTAACATGTACAGTATGCGTGTATGTTTTATAGGCATGTATTTTGAGATTTCATAGCCATATGAATGAACAGCAAAAACTGGTTGGGAAATGTGTATCTGAAAATGTTTTAACTCTAAATATATTTCTTTCTGCTGCATAGCGTACTTGCTGTTGTTAGTGCAATGCCTGTTTGTTTGCATTTCAGTGGTCAATTTGTGACGTTTCGTTATTTTAATATACATGAACATGCTTTAAACTGCATTCAAAAAAGAGTGGTTTACAAATGATTGTAGATACATGTATTTTTTTTTATATATATAATTGTTTTTAAATTAAGATATATATCTTGAAAGTCGGATGTTAAGCTCTCTCTTATTGCTTGAAGATTTTTCTACACTATTTGAGGATTTACACATTTGCTCATTTCTTCTATCTTGTAATGTTCTTTTCTTGCATTCTGTCTGTGTCTTTGTTTGTGCTGAAATCAAATGTGTCCTAATCTAAGATGTCCACAAGAATTAAAATATCTAGCACAACGAACGCCGGAGTTCTTCTTCATTTCTCTATGAAGATTTTGTGTTTTACTGATGGAGGAAATGCACTAATATTTATAATATATGGGAGCATAAAATGTTTCCTATGGGACTGTACACTATATTTCTGTTTATTATTTGTCTTTTTGTCTATTTGCCTCATTCTTCCATGTAAACATTGCCTAAGCACAATGGCTCCTCTACTTGTACAGTTGAAGATAAGATTATTAACCCTCCTGTGAAATTAAAATCCCAAATGGAACCTTTTTTATACACTCAAAAAAATGTTTGTTGTTCGTTCAAATCGCTTATATAAAATGCGCTGAAATGACACAATTCTTCAGTTTTTTTGGGGACAACTTAATTTTTTATGTTCAATCCACTTAAATTTGTAAAAACAATAAGTTAGCTTAATTACTTCATGTTGCCCTAAAACAAAACGATTGTGTGGAACCCAGCATTTTTACAGTGTAGTGTTTCCTATACAACACAATCAATTTGTGTCGGGGCAACATGAAGAAATTAAGTTAATGTATTGGTTTTTAGATATTTTAGTGGATTGAACATAAAACGATTAGGTTGTCCTCAATTTAAATAAGTAGTTTGAACAAACGGCAAATGTCTTTTTTTTTGGATTGCAATGTAAAAAATTATTGGTTCCACACAATTCCTTCATGTTGTCACAGTCACACAAGGAAGACAAAGATGGATAAATCTTTAAGGGTAATATATTCATGCAATGCAACAACAGCTGAGAGATGAAGCAGATAAGTGGTGTAGCAAAAGGAGAGCGAACTCACACACAGTTCAAATGGTAAGTTTCCAATCTTCTGTAATACATCAATATAACTTTAGTCACTTCCCTTAAGCAGGTGTGTTTCCATCCTCAGGAGAAATAGGGGGAGCCGTTGAGGACAAACATCTGACTTCGATTTCAGCCGGTGAATGAATGAATGAGGTGAGTATTGGTAATCAAGTGAGGGTTCATGGGTGTGGTGTGTGATGGATGGTGAGGGAGAGTGGTGATTGGGGCTGCAGGAACGAGCCAAGGGTGTGACACATGTTGTCCCAACACAAATTGATTAAGTTAACTTAATCGTTATTACAAATTTAAGTGGATTGAATATAAGACAATTAGGCTGACCCAAAAAGCTTATGGTATTGTGTTGTTTCAATTCATTTTAAATAAGAAGTTTGAACAAGCAACAAAAGTAATTTTTTGGGTGTGGATTATATTTTTCTTCTGAAGAAAATCTCTCTTTTTTTTTTTTAGTTTGGCAGGAAACTATTACAAATATATACAGTTGAAGTCAGAATTGTTAGCCCCTCTGAATTATTAGCCCCTCTGTTTATTTTTTCCCCAATTTTTGTTTAACGGAGAAAAAATTTTTTCAACACGTTTCTGAACATAATAGTTTTAATAACTCATTTCTAATAACTGATTTATTTTATCTTTGTCATGATGACAGTAGGGCGACGCAGTGGCGCAGTAGGTAGTGCTGTCGCCTCACAGCAAGAAGGTCGCTGGTTCGAGCCTCTGCTGGGTCAGTTGGTGTTTCTGTGTGGAGTTTGCATGTTCTCCCTGCGTCCGCGTGGGTTTCCTCCAGGTGCTCCGGTTTCCCCCACAGTCCAAAGACATGCAGTACAGGTGAATTGGGTAAGCTTAATTGTCGTAATGTACGAGTGGGAGTGAGTGTATATGGATGTTTCCCAGAAATGGGTTGCGGTTGGAAGGGTATCTGCTGCGTAAAACAAATGCTGGATAAGTTGGCGGTTCTGCTGTGGCGACCCCAGTTTAATAAAGGGACTAAGCCGACAAGAAAATGAATGAATGACTGAATGAATGATGACCTTTTTCAAGACACTTCTACACAGCTCAAAGTGACATTTAAAGGCTTAACTAGGTTAATTAGGTTAACTAGGCAGGTTAGGGTACTTAGGCAAGTTATTGTATAATGATGGTTTGTTCTGTACACTATTAAAAAATATATAACTTAAAGGGGCTAATAATATTGACCTTAAAATGGCTTTAAAAAATTTAAAACTGCTTTTATTCTAGATGAATTAAATCAAATAAGACTTTCTCCAGAAGAAAAAATTATCATACATACTGTGAAAATTTTCTTGCTCTGTTAAACATCATTTGGGAAATATTTAAAATTTCAAAGGGGGCTAATAATTCTAAGTGCTTTCTACAAACCACTGTTATCCAATAACTTGCCTAATTAAACTAATTAACCCAGTTAAGACTTTAAATTGCACTTAAATTGCTGAATACTACTATCTTGCAAAATAAATAAACTAATATGTACTCTCATCAAGGAATAAATAAAATTAGTTATTAAAACCAGTGTTTAAAAATATGTACTCTCTGTTAAACAGCACTTGAAACATTTGAGCAAGAATTAACATTTTACAGAAGGGCTAATATTTTTGTCTTTAACTTCATCTTTGTATTTTAAATAAGGTACCAGATTTCTACTGTGGCCAAGAGAGCTTAACGTGCTGCAATTTAGGAAAAAGCATGCAATTACAAAAAACGTCAGCAAATTAAAAAAAGATCTTCATCCCTTTGACAGCATACGTGCTGAAAATCCTCACAATGCATTCACATTAAAAACCATGCTGCATTTTCTCACAATGCAAACAATTTTACGAAAACCACTGCATTTTCTCACAACACTTTCAAATAACACGGAACACAAAGAAAATGTTTCAAGGGGACCCTAAAACATGATAGACCCACTATTAAGGTTATGGTTATTTAGGCAAATAAATAATAAACCAAGGAATCAGGATATTATAATAAACAAAAACTCACATTTCAAAGATCACTTACAACTTCACTGAGCAATCATCATGGCACAGTGGCATCCGTCATGTTTTTGGGACCACTTGAAACATTTCCATTGTGTTCTGTTCTTGTTGTGTCGTGTGAAAATACAACACGTTTTTGTAAAATGTTTGCATTTTGAGAAAATGCAGCGTGTTTTATTAATTTGTTTGTGTTGTGGGAAAATGCAGCACGTCTTTTCTTAATTTGCTTGTGTATTTTGTAATTTCATGTGTTTTCTTAAATTGCAGCATGTTAAGCACTCTTGGCCACCATAGAATGGATAATATTTCTGTCTTCAACTTTATATTTGTATTTTAAATAAGATTTCAGACAAGCATGCAATTTTGTTAATGTCTTGGTGTCAATGCATTTTAAAATCAGAATTTGAGCAAAAAAAGTCAACTTTAAATGTTCAACATCATGAATTCTTTTGAAACAATGCATAATGTTTATCTGTGTCTCCTTATTTAGTCACTCGATTATATTTCGAACAATTTATGTTTTTAGTTTTTTATCTGTATTGTCTCTGCTGCTCTCTTCAATATCCTTTGTATCAGTGGATTAGACAGAGGATCTTCCATCATCTTTGCCCCAGCCAACAAATTCATCTGACCCAGCTCCCTGGAGCTTCTGTGCATCTGTCTCCTTTTCATTTTCGCTGTCTTGGAGTATATAGAAAAAGGCTCAGCGAGCTTTAACTAAATCCACCTCTGCACCAGAGAAGATCTTTTAAGGTTCTGCAAATGTTACCTCAAATTGACCCTCAAACATTCATTTTGTCTGTCTTTTTCATCGTATTTCATTCTTTGTTCCTATAATGAAAGGCAAATGGAGATTGAAATGTGATATACTCAGTTAACACATTTCGAGATCAGCTATGTACCTTTTCACATACCAAGGATGTTTAAATAACACTGTACACCCTTTTCACGTGGAAAGTCAGCATGAAAGAGAATTTGAGCTAATCTTTTCTTAGTGTGATTTATATGCAGGTGAAAAGAAATGTCGCATATGACTTCCAAAAGGAATTGATAAGATTGTTGAATCATTGCTTAATATCGGTTGAGTCGGCTTCAGGTAATTGACAGGTTGTCCTGCCCTCACACTTTAAATATACACATCATTAGAGAAGAGATGTAAATGTGGGAGGAAGTTAAATTGATTAAAGCTGACATGCCCACCGATTTAAAAATTATATAATTTATATGAATAATTTACAATATATAATGCAATAGATGGCCGTTAATGCCATAGGCATTAACAAGCCAAGCCCAATAATCAAAAATGGGTAAAATGCAATGCAGTTTTACAGAATTTGTAAAGTTTTGAAAAATCCTTTCAGTAAAAACTGTGTGAAGATGTACATAGCTAAATATTGAAGATTTGTAAGCCATTTTGTGATAGAAATGTATAACTAAATATAAGTGATATCCGATGAGACAAACTACTAGATATTATTTTATGTGTAATTAGATAATTATTATTCCAAAACAAAGTAACAAATATATTAATATATATTTTGCTCGTTCAATGCATCACACTCTGTTTTGTAATGTAAATGTAATGTAATGAGCATTTATAAAGCACGTTTATTGTGTATGGTCATACACTCAAAGCGCTTCACAATTATGAGGGGTTCTCTCCGCACCACCATCGTGTAGCATCCACTTGGACGAGGTATAGGGGGAGTGGAGAGACAGTGATACAGCCAATTTAGTGGATGGGGATGATTGGGAGGCCATGATGGGTAAGGGCCGATGGAGGGAAATTGACCAGGACACCCCTGCTCTTTACGAGAAGTGACATAGCAGTTTTAATGACCACAGAGTGTCAGGACCTTTGTTTAAAGTCTCATTCGAAACATGACGCTCAAGTATGGCATCCCTTTCACTATACTGGGGCATTAGGACTCACACAGACCAGGTTGAGCGCCCCCTGCTGGCCTCACCAACACCACTTTCAACAGAAACCTAGATTTCCCATGTGGTCTCCCATCCAAGTACTGACCAGGCTCAGCCCTGCTAAGCTTCAGAGAGTGACTGGTCTTGGGCAATGTGGCCTTAGTCATATTTTAAAATATTATAAAATATAAGCATTAGATCAGAGTTGTCATGGACTGGCATTGAGTGCAATGAATAAAAGAGATGGAGGATCCAAATGCAGCTTAAAATGAATTTATTTAAACAGTCCAGAAATATAAATAATATGAAATAAAGGCAAGACAATGAATGCTTAGATATCACAGGATGACAATAAATAAATAAAAAAACTACAGAAAACAAAAGTCTAAGGCAAAGGGCATATATAGTGAGGCAGACAATAGGATAACAAGAAAATTAGGAAACAAGTGAGTGGAGACAATAAAAAAACCAAGGCAACTAAGGAAACCGGGGAAAGCTATGTGATGGAGTGACATGAATAAACACAAGGGCAAAACAGAAATAAACACTAAAACAAGAGTAGCTGGAATTAATAATGATTTTGAATGGATAATTCTGTGATATTTCTTAAATGAAAACTTTGAGTTTTGACTTGATGGTGACTTTAAATCTGAGCACCATCATATGCAATGTTTAGCTGAGATTCTCCAACTGTGTTTGAGGTTTATATACAGCTCTAAGAGCGCTAACACTGAACTGAATGTTCAGAAAAGCAGTGAAAACTTGTGAGAGAACAGACAAACAATAACGCTCCCTCAGGAGATGTGGATGATGAAGATGTGTAGGAAGTCTTTTAACCTCTAGTCTCTGTTATGAAATACTGATATTTGTGTTGGCGGTGTTGGTGCTGATGGCAGCTCGCTTTATAACATCTGCACGTGGACTGAAAGAAATGAAAAATTCAAGAAATGAGAGCTATTTTCAACTATTTTGATGATATATTTGGTTGGGATGAAACAAAATATGCAATGTAGGCTACTTTTTTTGATGCTTTGTGAGGTTGCATGAAAACAATTCCACACACATTTGTTCACCGATCACACTGTACACTGTCCCACATTTCCTGGTAGTTCCCTTAATCTCTAAAATGCCATAATTCCAGCTGGGATTACCTCTCTTCCTCCTATGATTCAGGAGAGAAAGGCTTTAATGCCATTATAATCTACAAACAAGCAAGGTTTGCTGCCAGATTTATGTGGCACACCAACTGGCTGACCTTATATTAACACAAAAACACACTTTCTGGACCTTTTCTTTTTCTTTTTGTCACTAATTGGAATTCACTAACAAAAAAAAAGTACACTGTAAAAAATTATATGATCAATTAGTCATTACAACATATGTTTTAGTTCATTGTAACTTATTAAACTAAGTTAATCCTGATATAACTTAATGGGCTATAAGCAAACAGACTTTTAATTTTCAGCCAGGCAGGCCAAGGGCTTCCGGTGAACTGTCTGATTTCTTTAAAAATCAGCAATATTCCCTGTCTGTTAGTTATATGATATGAAGTGGCAGATCAGACAAGAAGCACTGCATTAAAATCCATTTCCCCGCGTCATGTCTTTATAATAGGACAGTTTATTTTACCACAATACATTCAATGCAATTTCTGCCCTAGCATGTTGCTACTGACAGGTGCTAGTGGTTACAATGATCTTTCATCTCGTTTTATGCTTGAACAACTAAGTGAATGCTATGAAAAGTCTATTTAACTGAATGCATTATAAATACATTACAATATCGATGCTGTAAAAACAACCTTGTGAAATGGAAAATAGTCACATTAAGCTTTCTCCTGAAGTTTATCGTTGGCTTTAAAACTCTAGCTGTGCATAGAGCCTATTTATAAGTTGAGCAAGCTGTTTTATGTCAGTTTAACATAATATAAGTTCAATGGACTCATATGGTAAATTTGATTAGCTTAAAAAAAATTCCTGGTTCACTTAATTTTTTTGTGTTTGGATAATTTCTTGGAAATGCCTCGGAAAACACCATATAAAACATGATATTGAGCATTTTCAGAAATCATGCCATCATTTCAAATGATGAAGTTGTGTAATTTAAAACCATCACTGCTAACGTTATACGAGAAAAGTACTATTTTTAAGTAAAGGAAGGTTGACGGAGGCGGAAATGAACCTGTCACGTGAGTAGAAGGTTGCAAAGGCCTGGATGTCTCCATGACAACACTAACGGAGGAGAGCGTCTGGATAAATCGTGACAGAACGGTAGGTAATAAACATGTGTCGATGTAAATGAGCGTTTACTGAGCTTTTAATGATTTACATGTTCATATTTGTCCATTTTTTTCAGTCAGTTATCCGTCGTTGAGTCATAGGAGATAGAGACGAGCGAACTAGCTAGCCAACATTAGCTTAGAGATGCTAAAAACAAACGCTAAATCGACACGTGTTATTTTAATTTAAATCTTTACTCATCGATTACGATGCGCCAAGACCGTAAACATCAATGCTCATGACACAGTTACTTATTTTGTAGCTTATTTAAATTGGTTTGATACTTTACAATTACATGTAACAGTTAACGTCAAGACTGATTCGGTTTCCATGCTGTATTATGCAGTTTTCTCTAATAATGCATTAATTAATTATTAGAGTTTATTTGTTCACATATAGGAATGTTTAAGTATACACCAGTCGTGTTGACCGTTTTATTGTGGGAATGTTTGTGCAAAACATGTAAACTTTCTGTGTTAATCTATATTATGTGGGATGTGAAACAGTTGAGCTTTTAACTTTGTAGCTGAAAGGTTTTAGATTGGGTTTACATGTAAAAGAAGAAAAATGTAAATGTTTTTGATTAGAGACATTTTGGTGTCATGTCCAAATAAAACGAAATTCATAAAAGTGGTTTAATATAGACCTATAAGAGTTTGTTAAAGTATCTGCTTTCATTTTTCAATTTTTTGTTAAAATAAAATATAAAAACATAATTTCTGAAAGGTAATGATTTGAGTTGCAAAGCATAAAGTTTTTACATGGCTGTTAGTTAGTGTTTTGGGGCTTAAATGGAGTCTTATGTTGTAATCAAATAATCCTTGTTCTAAATATGACAAGATTACTTGGTATATAGACTATTATTACGCTGAATGACATTTTAGTGAGTGAAATCATTGTAAAAATGTTTAATATACATTAGTGTTTGCTAAATTTACCAGGACAATTTCTGGTACTTTTTTTTTGCTTTAATGCTTGAAACCCTCAGTTAACCCATTAGATGTTTGGAGCTTGGTGTCATTTTCTTGACAATTTGACATATAAAATCTGTCTTAGTTCTTTTAAATGGTTAAAATTGTTTGAGAAATTAAGCAAGTAAAGTACTAATACATGAAATATCTCATTGGGCATGAAATCAGTATGCACAATAATAGACAGCTGCTATACTTTTACATGGACCGTATGATATATTAGCATTTAAGACATTTTAAAAAAATTTGTGTGTGAAACTATAACTTATTTTTTTGTTCATTAGCATAGTTGTTTTATTATGTGGAGTCATAACACCTAAAGTGTAAGTTAATGAAAGCTGAGAATTATTTATTTACTTTAGTGTTGATCTAATGCCATACAGGACATACAAGACATGTTTAAAAATGTCCTACTAATGCTTGTTTATATCATGCCAAGGAATAGCAATCAGCATTAAGATAAAAAAAAGATAAAATATCATAGAAAATTGTATTTTGCAGGTGTAGAAAGGACATTTAATAATAGTACTCGATGAAAAGCTAAATTAAATAAATATATGCAATGCTTGTAATATGCAGCATGTGACATCTAATTAGGGCTGCACAATATATCTTTTCAGCATCAATGTCATAATGTGCACACTCGCAATAGTCACATCGCAAGATATGCAATGTTGAGTTTTTGTTATAGTTGACCAGAAGCTACAGAATTGTATTTAATACTGTATTTACATAGTATTTATGTGATTTATGCAGTTTTCACCCTTACCCCACTGGCAGATAATTGTACTTGTTTAAAAAGAAAAACCTCTTAATTTTGGCTTGTTTCTTCGGAAGTTTAAAACAAAACATTTTTTACTTGATCGTAGAATTTTTAGATATTTGGACTAGAAACGAGACAATGCAAAGTAAGAAAAGCATTTTTTGCATTGTGATTATTGAACTTCTGTATCTGAATACTGTTAGATTCCCCAGAAAACTGTGAAAGAGTGCTATTCTATTGCTATTCAACTGTGAAAGAGTGCTATTCAAACTATCCTGTGAAATTGTATTCATATCGCAATATTTATTGGAGAAAAATCAGTTTTTTTAAATATGTTGCAGACCTACATCTGATCATTCTGTGATATTTTTGATTATTTAAAATAATAAATAAAATCTTACGGTTAGATTTCTATTTACTGTCATTAGATGGAAAAGACATGCAGAAAGAACTTTTTGTAAAAACCTCTCCTTTGTGGTACAAAAGAGGAAGAAGGGCATACAGCAACAGACCAGAACCAGAGTGAGAAAATCATTTTTAGGTGAACTGACACTTTAAAGGCCATTGAAATGATTACTCAAACTCAAGTGATATATTTAGTTCACTGTAGAACGTTACACACCTTCCAAATCTGTTGGAGTGCTCATTGTAAAGAATCATTATCAAGCATCCTCAAAGGTAGTAATGTAGAAATTCCTAATTAGTGTTTTTGGAAAGTAGAGCCCAACTAGGTAACAACAATATACCTAAAAAAATCCTTAGAACCTCAGTATTCATTTGGATAAATATGCATATTTGATCAGTGCAATTACTCTGCAAGAGAATTTCATTTTTTGCTTAAAGTTCTAATAACATTTCCTTAAGGTTTGCTTAAAGAGAAGCAAATGTGTTTTTCATTCTCTTTCAAATGATATGCACAAAAGAAACTTCACCCAGTTTTTAACTACATGTGAGAGAGGTTTGACCTAATGTTCTGGTTTTTCTTTTCACCAGACGGGACTAATCCCTCTGTCTCTCTCTCTCTCTTTCTCTTTTTAGTGAAGGACAGGATGGCAGAAACTGGTGATGGTAAAAAAGAGGATGCCGACTACAAAAGACTGCAAAGCTTTCCGCTGATCAGGGTGGGTGCAGCACGGCGGATGCTGTGACCTAGATACAAATTACCAGTTATGGATGTGTCTCTGTTTGTCTGCTAAATCATTTAAAGTGCTCCATTTTCCATCTTTCATCAAGAGTTTGATTTTATCATGATTCAGTTTTTTTGTCCATTATGCATGCATAGAAGACAATATTAGGCACAGGATTAAATAAATAAAAATAAAATAAATAATTGCTTCCCTTCCTTAGCAGTTATTTCTTGTACATTTTAAAAAATTCTGGGTTCCACACAATTCTTTCCATGTTTTCTCAACACAAATTGATTAAGCTAACTTTATTGTTTTTACAAATTTAAGTGGATTCAATATAAAATATCAAGAATTGTATTATTTCAACTTATTTTAAATAAGTAGTTTGAACATGCAGCAGAAGTCGTTTTATGAGTGTACTTACAGGTTTGTATGCTTTCTTGATTTCTGCACATTTCTTGCATTCTGTCTTGATTGCTCAGCCTTATTTTATATCTCCCTAGTTTTCACATTATTAAGTTTGCTTCTCACAATGTTGACCTTTACTCCGAATTGAAAGAAAATGTGCAAAAAATGTGAGCTACATTTAAATTACACAAAGGTACTTTTTAAAATGTTATGATGTGAAGTGATGTGTTTATTCATGCATGTTAGTTACACTGCATCTTTATTTTAGTCATGGACGACAATCTTTTTCATTTATAACTTTATGCACTGCATTTCTTCTATTAAAAGGGTTTGGTCCCCCCAAAATTAAAATTGTATTAATTATCCTCATGGTTTTATAAACCTTTAAGATCATTGTTCATCATTGAAAAACAAATGAAGATTTTCTTTTGGTGAAATCTCGGGCTTCCTCATCCTACATAGACAGCAAGTTTCCCAACTTTTTCAAAGTCCAGAAAAAATGGCAAGAAAATATCCTCAACACAGCCTTGGGTTGTTTAATCAGAATATTATTAAGCTATGAGGAAAGTTTGTGCACACATAAAACAAAAATTACAATTTTATTCAGCGCACATTATACTGACACTGGAGAAGAAATGGCTGAATTAAGTTATTTTAGTTTTATGTGAGCATTACAAGTATTCTCATGATATTTAGATTGAAACACTGAAGACGCATGGACTGTTTTGACAATGCTTTTTGGTACCTTTCTGAATGAGTCGGGATCATTGCTGTTTATAGAGGATCAGGCAGCTTTTGGATCTCATCTAAAAAGGGGAGTAATTATTGACAGAATGTTCATTTTTCGGTGAATTATCCTTTCAATACACATATTCATTATATATAATTAATAACAAACACTTTGGTCTGTTCAAATACTTTCACGTCACTGGAAGTAAATGTTTTTGGAAGTCTCTAGTTCTCACCAATGTTGCATTTACTTAAGCAAAAATTCAGTGTATAATATATAAATAATAAATATAGTTTAACCACGTTTCTGGAGGACTGCATGTGTTGGATGTCTCCTTTGTCTGTCAGACCCATTACAGGTCTTTCAGTCTCTGCTAATGAGCTGATGATCTGAATTAGGTGTGTTTGGTTAAGGAGACTAGGAAAAGTGCCAAACTGTTGGTACTCCAGGACTGTGGTTGAGAAACACTGATCTACAAGTATACACAGATAAACTAAAATATTATGATCACCTGCCTAATTTGCTGTTAGTCTTCCATTGCTTTCACCAACTATTTTAGATACTTGAGTCCCCATTTCAGGTGAATGATATAGTTATCCATGCTATACATTCTGATTGGTTTATAGCTACATAGCTACAGCAGACTTGTTACATTAGACCTACTTTTGGCTTACATCAGACTGGATATCTTTCATTGTCAATAAGCCTTGGGCAGTTGCTGCTTTGTGATTTGTTCCTCTGCACACACACAAAAAAACTATTGGGTATTTCTTACCACTTCTGTCCCGGGGCAACCAACACATGACCCTTGTCATAGTCAACCAGATATTTATTCCTACCAGTTTCTCTGCTTTAAAAAAAACACTAACCACAAGAACAGAAGAGAGAAAACCAACTGTTTGGGGAGATGGTCAACAACATTATTCGGTTTAACAAAAACTTGTATATATTTTGCTGTTGAAGCCGTAAACATCAATATAGTACACTGCCCTGAAAAAGATCTAGTGACTAGTTTCTGTTGTTTTGTCTGCAGCATACTGATATGCCAGAGGAGATGCGTGTGGAGACCATGGAGCTCTGCGTCACGGCCTGTGAGAAATTCGCCTCCAACAATGAGGTCAGTCAGTTTCTGTGTGCTTGTGTTATGAAGTGTGTGTTATGGGATAAATGTGCTCCCCGGGTCACACAGGTGGGGTTGGGCTCCGTGCTTCCGTCTAGTAGTGAGTCAGGACGCTTCTCACACTGGCAGTCTGGCCATCTGGACTGCTCTACTAGCCTACATGCTTTCATCTCGCTGGTCCGCTCTATTTTCAGAGTGCTGCCAAGATGATCAAGGAGTCCATGGATAAGAAGTTTGGCAGTTCGTGGCATGTGGTGATCGGTGAGGGCTTTGGGTTTGAGGTGACCCACGAAGTCAGGAACCTGCTCTACATGTTCTTCGGTGGAAGTCTCGCTGTGTGCGTTTGGAAATGCTCCTGATGTCACTTCCTGTCCACATGATCGCCAGTGTGAGATATTTCAACTCATGGACCCGTTTTATCTATGCAGTCCTATTTGACTTGACTTATGTGTGTGAGTGTGCATGTGTACAAGTGTGTGAAATTGTGAATGATGAGGAAAAATACAGATTCCGGTGCACTTCTCCAGATCATCTTTCTCTATCTTAAATTTTATTGTATAGGCTTCAGCTTTGAGCTGAACACTCGGATTTGACCAGGTTTACCTTTTTAAGCATTTTAATAAACTTTACTGGAACTAAGTTTATTGCTGCAGGACTGCAGGTCCTAGTTAAGAACATTCATAGTTTCTGTCTGGTTTCTGAGCTTTTTACTTTCTTAAAGCATGTTCCTGGTCATGTTGTGCACAGTTCGTCATTGCACTTTATTCCAAAGAAAACCTTTGCCTAATATTTCATCAAAACAAATGCCTCACCTCTCACAAATTCCACAAATTTCCTTTTCTGTTGGCATTACTTGTGTCCTGTTGAATAGTATTTAACATTTAGTCTTTGTTTTTAGCAAAGTCATGTTTGCTTGACTCATTCATTTGTTAATTTATTTTAGTATATGACACTTTCTTCCAGTCAAATCTTAAAATTGATGATTTCTCTTAGCAATACACTACTGTTCAAATGTTTGCGGTCAGTAAAATTTACGTTCACCAAGGGTGCATTTATTTGATCAAAAATACAGTGAAAAAATGCAACACTGTTATTTGTTCATTTTCTTTTCGGCTTAGTGCCTTTATTAATCTGGGGTTGCTACAGCTGAATGAACCGCCAACTTATCCAGCATATGTTTTATGCAGCGGATGCCCTTCCAGCTTCAACACATCACTGGGAAACATTCATACACACTTATTCACACACATACACTATGGTCAATTTAGCTTACTCAATTCACCTCTAGCGCATGGCACATGTCTTTGGACTGTGGGGGAAACCAGAGCACCCGGAGGAAACCTACGTGAACACAGGGAGAACATGCAAACTCCACACAGAAATGCCACCTGACCCAGCTGAGGCTCAAACCTTCTTGCTTTTAGGCGATCGTGCTGCCCACTGCACCACCATGACACGCAACACTGTTAAACATTTACATTTAAAAATAACTGTTCTCTAATTTGGGGTGGCGCAGTGGGTAGCACATTCGCCTCACAGCAAGAAAGTCGCTGGTTCGAGCCCCGGCCAGGTCAGTTGGCATTTATGCTCCGGTTAAACCCCCCAAATGGTATACTAGATGTCCTGATGTCCTGTATTTCCAGCCTGATCTCACAAGAAGCATGAGTATTTTACTTTTTGTCAGTTAAGTAGCTAATTCACTAGTTCAGTTGTTCGAAAATGTACTATTTTAAAAAGGAGGCAGTGCGCCCAACCGCCTCTAAACCTAACCGCCATTGCTTGATGAGCAGTACCAGAGATCATACCAATTCATACAGATTAGCCACTAAATCAAAAAGGTATGAATTGCTGTGAGATTGCGTTGGTATTTCCCAGTACAGTCCTGTATTTTACATCTAATTTTAGTGTCCTGCAATTACAACCTAATTAAAGGTAACCAACTTCACGGTAGAACACAATCACGATCCATTCACATTCGTTATCGATTAGCATGTAGTAACAGAAGCTTAGACTGGGGAGAATGTTCTCTGATATTCCCTCTTGTCACCGCAATCTTAGTTACTTCAGACACCATCTGATCTATACTTCTTGCACCTTGCAATAATTGTCAAAATGTTCATCTCATGAACAGAGTCAGATATGGTTTGCTGTCAGTAAAGGCATGCAACATTGTCTTTTATGTGACTGTGCCTACTTTTTGACTGATAAGTAAATAAATTCATCTTTATTTCAATAGCGCTTTTATAATGTAGATTGTGTCAAAGCAGCTTAACATAGACGTTTTAGTAAACTGAAACTGTGTCAGTCTAGTTTTCCGAGTTAAAGTTTAGTTCAGTTCAGTGTGGTTTAATTTTCACTGCTGAAAGTCCAAACACTAAAGAGCAAATCCATCGATGCACAGCTCCACAAGTTTCAAACCAAGCAAGCCAAAAAGTCCCAAACCATGCAAGCCAAAAAATAAATAGGCCTAAAATATTACTTCTATATGAATAATACACTTATTTTCAGTATTTGTAACATCTCTGCTCTTATAACATAATAGGGTTGCACGGTTTAACGGTACCGTGGTAGTATCGCAATACTATGGCTCCAAAATACTGACGGTGCCACTGTAGTTTGCAAACGGTAGTATCATCATTAGCGGTCTATCTACAATAGAAAATGTTGGATGTGGAAAAGTCACTAAAACGCTCATACACTTGTGCAACAATAGACCATTTTATTTTAATAGAAGAGACAATTTAAATTAAGAGAAAATCTTAAAAAAGAACGGCTCACAAAGTACAACTTGGGAAGACTGGGGAAAAAAACAATAGATGAAAAACCCAAAATAGCAACAAGAAACATTAAAAAAAATTTTGACCACTTCATATAGCCTAATTTATTTTTGCTAATTCTATAACCATTTTAATTTGGTATAAATTGTATCTTTATTTTATGGTATTTTTTGTTGGTCAGTTATCTACAACAGTGGTTCCCAACCTTTTTTTGTTGCCTGAGACCCCCTTTTCCCCTGAAAAATGTTGTAAGGCAGTTACTGCAAGTTTGCAGTAGGTATGACAAAAAAAAAGGAACACAAGTAAACACCTTGCTGTATTTTGGATGAGTTGTCTGCAAATGTCTTATTAATTTGGACGTCTTCATGCATTCCTTAGCAAGAGTTTTGGCGCAGAGAATGCACTGTGGCTGGATCAGGGACTTTTTGCTTTGAGAAAATGCAATAAAACCATAGTTCTATTAACTATCTTGGTATTTCCTGCATTTTGTGTTTCCAGTATTATTAGTGCTGTGACCCGAAATGTTTGGAGCTTCCTCACCTGGGCCCCAGTATGCTTGGGTCATTACTATTAGTTGCTGAAGGCGAATCAGTGAGACTCCAGTGATTCAATTCAATCCACGTTTATTTCTATACCGCTTTTACAATGTAGATTGTGTCAAAGCAGCTTCACATAGAAGATTACAGTGATTTAGTGATTACAGTGTCAGTTCAGTTTTCAGAGTTTAAGTTCAGGTCTGTGTCTTTTTTGTTGAAATTTGTAATTACAAATTTGTCAATTTTTTTTGTCAGCCAGGGCATAATAAACTAAGGCAACATGATTGTTCTCCTAATTGTCCACTGCTAAAAAATATTTTTCAAAATATGACGTGACCACCCCCCCCACCCCCCACAGAGCTCACTTAGGCCGCCTTGTGGGCTGGGACCCCACTGTTGGGAACCACTGATCTACAAAATAAACAAAAAGAATGAATACATTTTAGGTAAAGTGATGTGTAAATAATTTTATAACTTTTTTCAATAAAAAGGGAATTATTAATTAAATTCAAGACCTATTAAAACATGTAAAATATAGTATTTCTGACTATTTTCTTATAATTTGAGTTATGAATTACAGTATCGCAATACTCGGTATTGAGATACTTAAGCTTGTATAGTATCGTAAGATGAATTAATGGTATTGCGACAACCCTATAACTACATTTTCATGAAGTAGGCTAACTTTGACATCATGAATATGGCTATTTATTTTTTCCCTCAATTTCTGTTTAACGGAGAGAAGATTTTTTCAACACATTTCTAAACATAATAGTTTTAAAAACTTATTTCCAATAACTGATTTATTTTATCTTTGTCATGATGACAGTAAATAATATTTGACTAGATATTTTTCAAGATACTTCTATACAGCTTAAACTGGCATTTAAAGACTTAACTAGGTTAATTAGGGTAACTAGGCAGGTTAGGGGAATTAGGCAAGTTATTTTATAATGATGGTTTGTTCTGTAGACTGTAGAAAATAAATATGTAGCTTAAAGGGGCTAATAATTTTGACCTTAAAATGTTTTTTAAAGTTAAAAACTGCTTTTATTTTAGCCAAAATAAAACAAACAAATAAGACTTTCTCCAGAAGAAAAAAATATTATCAGACATACCATGTAAATTTCCTTGCTCTTGTTAAACATCATTTGGGAAATATTTAAAAAAGAAAAAAAATTCATAGGAGGGTTAATAATTCTGACTTCAGCTGTATTAGGCATGGGCCGATATAAGATTCTGACAGTATGATAACCTTGGATAAAAATATCACGGTATTATGGTATTATGATTACTGCTCTAAAATATATTCTTTTAAAATGTCCAGGTAAAAAACAAAACCTTTTTCCCTTTTGAACACAATATATTTTATTTTGAGAAACATTTAAAATATTTTGAAAGAGTAAACATGGCTAAAGGAATCATTGACTTCTGCTGTCTTCATTTGATTCAAAAACAGATTTTTATTTTACAATTTAAAACAGCATCTTTGGATATCTTTTCTGCTGAAGATACTGCTGTCCTAAAAAACACAAACAAACAAACAAAAAAACCTAAATAAAAAATTGTACACATACCTTTTGAATGCTATTGCAAAAAATGCTGACAGTTTTAAAACCTTGACTTTTCCAAACCGCGGTATACCTTGAAAACGGTTATCGTCCCGTGCCTAAACTGTATGTCATCTGCATTTTACGAGCATTGGTTCTGCTTCTATGCCACAAGGCAAATTCACAGTTAAATCTCAGAAATGTCTACACCCATCAGTGCTGTTTTGGAATTATATTCTCACACAAATTTCCCATTTGCCAATTTAGTAAATTTGTTTCTTGCCCGCAGGCTTATGTCACATGACCCTCTAGAAGTATACTCATAAATTTAGTGAGTAAATGATGAAAATAATAAACATGTTGCTTAAATTTATTGTGGTATAAAACAACTGCAATTTTGGGGGGCAAAAATAAATGAACAGAATTTTTTTTTTTTTTTTTAAATAAAGACCTTTTGTATGCTGGATGTTTGCTGTCACTTTTGAGAAATGTAATGCCTCCTTGATGAATACAAATGTCTTTCAATAAAAGTTTCTCACCTCATACCCTATGGAGAACAGTAGTGTATTACATTAGAGAAGTGAAATTGATTGCTACTAGCAAGATACAGCAATTTAATGTAGCTTTAATGTTTTTTTCAATACATATGCACTGAAGTCCTGTGCAGCCACTGAAGTGTCAGTCTGCATTTCTGTCTTTTTGAGGCTCTGAACACTCTGCTGTATTTGTCTGGCAGGTTGTCGTAGGAGTGTGCTTTCTGTGTGAGACTGTGCAGGACAGAATGTGCGTCCATTTCATAAATCATCTCTCTCTCTTTTTTTTCCTGTTCATGTCTCTTTCATTCTGTTTCCTGTCCAGCAGTGGCTCTCTCAGTGGGCTGCTCTGCCACCTGTTTCACATTTCTCTTTCTCTTGCTGTTATTTTCACTCTCTGTCCTTTCATTCTCACTCCAGGAATCGTGTGCCATGTCTTTTATGTGTATGTAACCAGCCTTTCTGGATCACAAATACTTGAATGTGATATGAATATGAAGTTTTTTTTTGTTTGTTTTTTACTTTATTTCCGGCGATTTCTGTAGTTATGCAATAATACAATTGATTCTTTTTTTTTCCATTTTACAGCCCTGAATTTCATAAATGCTTCCATTCACTGTCTTAATTTGTAACTCTACAGCTGAATCTAGTTCAGTTAATACACTGCAAAAAATATTCATAAATTATCTGTTTTCTGTTTTTTTGTGATTCTAGTATTATGTTCTCCCATTTATTTGCTTTTGAATGGCATTGGGGGCCCTGATCTTTCTTCCAACAACTAAAAAGTGACTTTTATGAACATTTTTAATAGTTTAAAGTGATTTATTCACTAAAAAAATATTTTTTTTGCTCGTTCAAACTATGTATTTAAAATGAGCTGAAACAACACAATTCTTGACATTTCATTATAACAAATTTTTATGTTCAATCCACATAAATTTGTTAAAAGTGTTAAGTTAACTTAATCAATTTATGTTGGGACAACATGAATGAATTGTGTGGACCCCTGCATTTTTACAGTGTTGTCTGGGTTGATGTATATCGCAGTACAAAAACATTGTAATAAACTGCCAGAACATTTTCTGTTATTTTCCAGACGTATTAAAATGTCTAGAAAATCATCAATAAATGTCACTTTGTTAAACTCAGGTTCCCATGTTTTCATGAACAGCAGATTCAATGACTTTTTAAAGCACCATCAATTTTAAAACAAGCACTTTTTAATTCATAACCCAGCATATGGAGCGCCATAAAAGTACTTAACATTTCACTTACACCTAATATTTATGTTAAATATATTTTCAAAAACTTTGACCATCTTAAAAAGGCATGTTTGTAGAACTTTAAACAAATTTGCTGAATTCAATGTTGGTAATATTCAAATGCGGTTTCTGAAATGTAAAAAAAAAAAAGCCATGAACAAATTTCATTTAAAATTGAATTGAAGCACTTTCAATGACCTATGTTTGTTTAAAGTGCTTTCCAGGCCTTGAATTATTCGCATATCTGAAATTCAAGTATTTTCAAATACTTTCAAGAAGTGTGGGAACCCTATAAATTGTAGAGTTGAATGCCAAAAAAGAGATTAAGGTCCCATAATGCAATTCAAACAAAAAAAAAGTGAATCACAATATACAGAAATTACAGATATATTTACAGTGCAGTTTTAGCGCTATTTTGATGGTACGGTGTTCATGGAGAATTTATGCAATTACGGAAATTGTGCTTGTTGGTGATTTAATTGCAAGTGTGTAATTTCTTAACCATTAGCACCACTAGCGGAAATAGCAAAAGTAATGACCATTCTGATTAAACTCTTTGACCAACTGTTCTGACTTTAGTGGCATAGCATGGGTTGTGCCAGTTGTTATTGTGTTCAGCTCAAATCAGCGGTTTAGTTTGATTCTTTAATAATAGACACGTCATTAATTCCAGTCTAAATCGACATCTCTACACACAAGGATGAACTCATCCTGTCCAAGGATGCACTCATCTTGTTGTTTTTGAATCTTTCACCAACTTGAATGGTTACTGTTTTACACTTTTGATACTGATGTTATATTCAATATGTTACAGGCGTAATCCGGAGGAAACAATTTCCATGACAATAATGCTTTTTTCAGCTTTGGCACGATTTTAACCGAATGTTCGTTCCTAAAGATCCTGCAGTGTGTCAATGCAGAAATCTTTTATGGTTTTTATGGTCTTTTATTCAATTTTTAATTGTTTGTATGATAACAATGTGCAATAATTGCTCTGTTTAGATAAATAAACGTTTAAAAAGATACGAGTCTACTGTGATATAAGAAAATCCAACATTTGAGTTTGTATATCCCACAAAAGTGAGTTCTTTGCTTGCCAAAATGATTTACTGCCAAAGGCCTAATATTTCACCAGTGATGTTGCTGAATCTGCAGGTTGGGGAAATTTGGAAAAAGGGCCTTCAGGGTAAAAACTGACTCTGACTGTGCATAATTTTAGGGGTTCTCATGAATATCACCTGCTAGAAATTTAGGAACAGTTGTGAAATCATATTTTAAACATTGCATTGAAGTATTTTTTCCTTAAAACCCTTAAAGGTCCTTAGAGGGCAGAAACGTGTGTACATCTCTGTGTATATGTACAATGTATTTATCTTTCACTGACAGAAATTTATTAGAATAAAATAAATATGACTGAAACATGCACATGCATAACCACTGTGGTTAGTCATACTAAATAACTGCATTTTTTAATGGCCTGGATGTTCCTTGAAGTCAATAACTTATTTATATATATTTATTTATTTTATAGTTTTTTTACTGTAATACTGTTTCAAATACTTACACTTACACACCATCATAGAAAGTACAGTGTTTACATTTTTTGCTTTATTTAGCAATATTTTAGGCCTGTAATCATTTCTTTTTCAAAAGTGTTTTATATTTAATATTTATTTATTTATTTGCATTAACTAAATATTTGCCCAGAAATTCTAAATAAAGTAAGAAAAATAACATAAAATTTGGAGTATGTATTTTAAAATGTAAGACAAATTATACTTTCAATGTTGTCAATAACTATTAAATGATTGTGATGTATACTATTATCAGGACATGCTATACATAATTCCCCTAAGTAAATAAATTAAATATGCAAAATTACTCAGCAAACTGGTTTTCATGGTGCATTTGTCACTTAAGGTCCAAAAATTGTTTTTGTCCCTAATTGAAAATAGATTTGTGAATGGAAACAAGGGTCATATATTTACATTGAAAGTATTATTGGGAATATTAGCAATGCATAGTATAAGGATGCTCAAGGGTTAATATAAATGTTAATCTATTTGGTATATTTCTTCATGTCTCAATAATCACTGCTGATTATTTTCAATTCCCATCCAAAATCGGTATTAATTAAAAAACAATAATAATTCCAGTGTGTTCTATTTCAAGTAGCCTCTGTGCTACCACTGTTATTGATTTTCTGTATTTTGCATCTTCTTGTTGTTTCTTATTTATAAATGCTTTATCAATCTACATGCTCTCAGGCTCCTCCTTAGGTTTCTTAACATGTTTAGTCCAGTAGGGCAGTTTCTATCTGTTACCACAGTATCTCCCACTCCCTTTTTTTCTGCTTCCTCCTCCCCCTTTCTCTCAATTTCAGATGAACTGAGCCCAGATCTGTGTGTATATCTTTGGCTCGCACTCCTCATTAACAGCTTGGCGGTCTCTGGGGGACTGCAGGATCCGCCTGACATTTTGCTGACCAGGAACATACCACAGAGAGACGCAGCGGGAAGAGAAGTGAGAGCCAAAGATCAGATTAAAACCCAGATCATTAGATAGAAGGAATACACCATATCTTAGAATTCATTTTGGGGTAAAATATGTGTAAAATAGGCGACAGAGAAAAGAGTTGGAATTAATTTGTCATTTGTGGCAAAACCTTCCTGGAAAAGAAAAGAAAAATGGAGATTGAACCAAAAGAGTGATTGATGAAAGAGAGAGTAGTAGCTGAGGAGGATCATCATATAGTGATTTGTAGATGGTGAATGTTCAGATGAAGCAGAAGAGGGATTACAGTGATTACATAAGCATGCGTGTGTGTGCTGAAAAAGGAATGATGGCAGTGAACATGATGGGAGAAAAACATCAGTGAGGGATGAATACAAATCAGTTTTCTTTTGGTTGCCCTCAGTTTTTTCAGCAGTCTACTGTTTTTTTTAACTATCATACGCATAGTTCAGTTTTTGATGTCGGTTGGTCATGTTCACACTAGCAGTGTGTACAATTAATGACCACTTTATTATGTAGACTTTGCTAGTCCTGAATTGGACCCCCTTTTCTTTAAGAACTTTAAGAAAGATATTTAGATGAAAGCTGGAAAACTGTAACCATTGACTTCCATAGTATTTGTGCGTTTAAATTATGCTCAGTTATGCTACTTCTAAGGGCCCAAAGTGTGCCAAATATACATTCATTTATTCATTCATTTTCCTTCTGCTTAGTTCCTTTATTCATCAGGGGTCGTTTCACTGCATCCTGCATGTTTTACACAGCGGATGCCCTACCCAGTACTGGGAAACACCCATACACACTCATTCACACACACACTATGGCCAATTTAGTTGCTTCAGTTCACCTATAGCGCATGTCTTTGGACTGTGGGGGAAACCGGAGCACCTGGAAGAAACCCACGCGAACATGGGGAGAACATGCAAACTCCAACCAGAAATGCCAACTGACCCAGCCGGGACTTGAACCAGTGACTTTCTTGCTGTGAGGGCACAGTGCTAACCACTGAGCCACCGTGTTGCCCCTAAACATGCAAACATACACTCACAACTAGGGGCTGTTCACACAGAACTACTTTCTATTGATCTACTGTAAACAATCTCTTGATGGATTTGTGTGAGCATTAAGCTTGCATCTTTGGAAGCACCGCAAAAGTAAGTGCCACATTTTTATGTAGATGGGGTGTCAGGTTTCACTCGCAGCACAGCTCATCACTGTCAGTTTCACAGCAGTGGACCAATCAGATAAGTTTGGAGGCGAGGGAACTATTGCAAGTTTCTGTTTACAGGCGCTCTTGGGCTGTATCCAGACACTCTCATGCTTTATGCTGTGCTTTTATCCAAACTATTGCATCTCAATCTATTTAAATTTGGAAAGAAGTAAAAAGCTAACTTAATTGCTTCAGGTTGTTCCAACACAAATCGACTGTGTGGAACCCAACTTTTATTTTACACTGAATAAGCAAAGACGCATTCTGTGTGAATGCACCACCTGAACCTGATAGGTAGGATGCTTTCCATCTGAATGCTGAACTCTTATTTTCCAATCTTCCACCAGTCCAATGTTGATGAATCATAGCCCCAGTCTCTTGTTCTTAACTTGCACAAAATCCTGGTTGCCTTAAATTTTTAAGCTGAATTAAATAATGAGTCCATTAAACTTATATTATGTTAAACTGACTTAAAACAGCTTGCATAACTTATAAAATTAAGTTAGAACATGATTAACTTTGTCTAATAAGTTACAATGAATTAAAAACATACGCTGTCATGACTCATTGATCATATAATGATTTACAGTGCAGGAATAACACTGGTGTCTCTTGCTACTGTATCTGCTTTACATGTTGCACATTCAGAGATACCCTTCTGCGATCTTCAGTTAAAGTCAGTGAATGTTTTAGTTGCCTTTACATTTCTATCAGGTCAAACCAGTCTGGCATTCTGATCTCCGGCATCAACATTTTTCACCCACAACGCACACTGAATATTTTTCAGAATATTCTCTGTAAGCCCAGATGCAAGTCCCAGTAGATGTAATGCTCAAACCAGCCTGGCACCAACAACCAAGCCACATTCAAAGCCACTTAAATAGCCTTCTCGATTATAATGCTCAATTTGAACTTCATCAGGTTATTTTGACCGCGTATAAATGGGGTTGTTGCTAGAAGGGATGCAACTGCGTCCATCCATGCTATTGCATCAGATTTTTAATTGCCTGATTTTTCTTTTCAGGGTTCATGGATAGTACAGCTCTTCATTCTGAATTCAGTTATGAAATGAATGAAAAAAAATGGAAGAAATGGAAATTACACTTTTTGAATGGTCTTAAAAGGTTTATATAAATAAGCCATTTTAACTCCAGAACTCTACGGCTTACGTCTGTATCACTGATCTGAATGAGATTGTAGTTTTACTATCCTTCTCTGCCTGAGTGTCTAATTATGTAACTGTTGACGATAGTTGCGACTTTCTTATTTCACTCGCTCTCTTTCTTTCTCACTCGGGGCTGAATAAAATATTCATTGTTTGGCACAGTGAGCGAGTGCACCAGTAGAGTATCTCAAACACGTTTCCTCCTTCACATGTGGAGATTTGTCTCTAACACTATCTTCTTATTTGTGTGTGTGTCAAGCTTTCATCCATACATTATGTTTTCACAGGAATTAGAAAGCTGTCAGATGCCACGTGCCTCAAATAATGCATCACCCAAAAGGCTGTAGCCGTTTCTTCTGAATTCCGAATGACAGAGCAACAGGCTGTGTGGAAGATGAAAAGACGCAGTATAAAGAGAGTATATAGACAGAGGAGGGAAAATTAGGTAAGGTAATGCATAAGAAGAAAAGTGTGAGAAAGAAAGAGGATGAATATTTAATAGTCTGTCCCTGAGCTTGACGTCTAGCCTCTTGACACATACAGTATTAATAAACAGGATGGCAGGATGCTCTTGTGTATTTATGAGTGAAACAGCAGGCTGTTGTCTTGAAGATGCTGCAAAGGATTGTAAAGTCTGACGCTTTGTAGAATTGTAGTACATAATATGCAGAGGAATTGGGTTTTGCAGAATAGAATATTCTGGAGTGTATTTTAACAAGATATTATGTGGTAATGTGTGTTTCAAAGATACATTTACATTTAGTTATTTAGTTCCTTTTGTCAAAAGCGACTTACAATTGAGCAATCTAAAATGTAATAAGTCGACCTTACTTAGAAAAATTTAGGAAACCAGTTGCCTTAAAACCGATTGCCTTTGCTTAAAAAGTAGTGTATAGACGAATTACCAACCTACATTACACATGACGTCACACGGGTCCCCGGTTTCACAAAAAGACCGGCTGCAATAGCAAACATATCGTGTTGTGCGGTAGGATGCCAAAGTCCAAAAATAGAAAACTTAACTTTTACTATACACCACACTGCTTTAATGCCAACTGCACCCGTCTTTGTCTAAAAGGGAGCTGAATAAAGTGACGACCTAATTAGAAATGCTCGACTCTGCAGTTATCATGTTATATCAGGTAAGTTCATGTTTTTGATTGCAGAAATGATTTCAGCAAAAACAGTTACATATGGTTAATTAAACTGCGGACACTGAATGCTAAGAATGAAACGTGAAAGTGTAAGTTATTAAGATAAACTAGGTTTTATATTCACACATTCATTCACTGACAACTTGTGACACACTCCCTATATTGTTTACCAGGGCACTTTAAATATTCGGTCTGAAATAATCTGCAAGTGTGACTTGAAAACAACATTAACACTGTTTATTTGACTGTGAACAATGTTGTACTTTGATAGTCATCTGCTAATATGATTGCGGCATTTAGAGTTTGCAAATAATACTTTTATGAAAATATATTATAAAGGAGAAAGTCTGAATGTGCGAATATAAAACCAACTTTACTTTTATGTGTAAGTTCACATACCCTGCCATACAGGTGCAGTTCGCTGTCAGAATGCAGTTGTTTTGCTTGTTGATGATTACCCAGGCCTTGTACAGTCCCGTCTTCTTTCCTTGTCTTTGACTAGGCAGAACCTTGGTTTTTAGCACTACAAAGTGTTGAATCTGGTAATCATGGAACATTATTTCTTGCACATGACCACACAGAACAAAATTGTTGGCATCCAAAGACTTGTAGGCCTTTACCTTCTCTCTTGTAAAATCACTTGGAGCTTTTAATGATATTGTATATTTTGGGCTGGATGCTTGGTCATTTCGTCTTATCCAATATCCATTGGGAGGGTGCTATCGCAAATGGACCAGTCAGATGAACGCCGCTGACACAACGTTAATTTTGGCGAATAACTGTGCTTATCACTGGGTGACAAGCTGTTATAATACGCTGAAAGCATTATGTAAATAATATATATTATGTAATCAATATATCTTATTTCTATGACAACAACAAACTCTGTACCGCATCAGATGTCATTCCCTCACTGTAAATGCTAGCGCTCCCGTTTTTTTCTGCCACCTCCCTGCACGCGCATCCTAAATGTTTACAAACATGGTAATTCATCTATAAACTTTAAGTGAGCATAACTTCAGCACCGTTGACTCAGAATAATTAGTTGTGTTAACTTCTTATTAGTGTTCACATTAGTGGGAAAATATTATGAAACCAGTTGCCTTAAAATTATCAAGTAAACTGACTTAAAACATTTAAGTAAAGACAAAAACCAATACCGTACTTACTCCCAGTGCCGTTTATATCGAAGTTGATATTTATTCACACCATGTTAGTGTTTCGTAACATCTCGTTTTTACCAGGTGGGTTGTTAGCCCAACACTCAACCCCCAACCTGGAGGACCAGGACATAAACACATACACTACAGACAATTTACTAATTTACTGAAAGCACATGTCTTTGGACTGTGGGGGAAACCGGAGCACCTGGAGAAAACCCACACTAACACGGGGAGAACATGCAAACTCCACATAGAAATGCAAAATGACCCAGTCTTGGTTCAAACTCGGCACAATATAAACATACTTGAAAAAAAATGTAGCCTTAAAGGTACAGTTTTAGTACTTAATAACCTAATTATGACAAAACATGACAAGTGAGCAGTTTTTCACCTTCATATAGCCGCTAGTAATTTCTGCAGCTACTTCATTCACTTAACAAAAGGCAAAACCTTAATAGTAGCAGATCAAAAACTACGTTTAACAGTCTAATCGGTAAACCTTTAGCAAAATATTCGTAAACATTTTTAAATGTATTTTTAGTTTACCTTGTAATCCTGCTTGTTGCGAGCTCCGTGACTGTCTTACGCCGTGATGAATCCAGAAAGTTCCATGAAAAATGAATAAAACGGTTGGGTCAAAATAACCCAACTCAGATGTTCAAAGGTGAGAGAACCCCTTTTGCAGTTTCAGTTGGGTTGACTCTCTGCTCCTAATGCTTTCTTGCTCTCCCAATGTCCTGTCTAATAAAAGGTAAAGAAACCCTAATATATACAGTTTTTCTTTTTTAAATATTTACCAAGCTATATTTTTGTTTTCGATAGTCTAGAGAACAAACCATCGCTATACAATACCTTGCCTATTTTATTATGCACATTTTTATCAATATTATGTACTGTCATTATGGCAAAATAATAAATCAGTTATTAGAAATGAGTTATTAAAACTATTATGTTTAGAAATGTGTTTGAAAAAAAATTATCTCCGTTAAACAATATAATAATTCGGGGGGGCTAATAATTTTGACTTCAACTGTGTGTGTATATATATATATATATATATATATATATATATATATATATATATATATATATATATATATATATATATATATATATATATATATATATATATAACAAAAAATACTTCACCCCTCCATGTGCCAGTAAAACTTTTTTAGTAATACCAGCTTGAACTGGATTATCAAGTCATCTTAATGTAATTTGAAACGACTTTATATTAAATAAACTCAACTTAACAAATTAAAGAAGCAACTATTTTTACTTTATCATGTCATTCTAATCATTCTGTTTTTATGTGTATATAGTAATGATTTACTCTAGCCATACTATATTGTCTTATTCTGCTCTTTGCTTGTAGAAACTGCAGAAGTAGTTATGGTATATAGTGTACTCTTTCAAGCATAGCCTCACTCTTTAGTACATTTTAGAGTGTGCTTGATTAATTAGTCACATCTCAGTAATCTGCTTTGTTTGTGCTTTGGGGTAGATGTGCATCTGTTGTGCGACTGGAGTTGAGCTGTGTATGTGGAAATGCACAAGCCACAGATAAATGACTTTACACTTGAGATCTGTCTTTCTGTGTACAGCAGTGAGCCTCTGAATTAATGATGCAATGGATGGTGGCTCTGCACTTTGGGGATAAAGTCATGTCAAATCCGCTCCTGCCAGTTGGCTGGTGCTTAAAAAGGTTGATTTCCCTGGTCTCTTCTTTTACAACTGCTGTATGTTATGTAAAGGATCTTTTGAGATAAGCAGCGGCCTGGCTTTAAGCGTGTGCTCTGCGTATGGCGAACTGATCATGTGCGTATGTTTTGCTATAATTCCAGGATTTCTGACGTCAAGCTTGTACCATTTGATGAATCGCTTTTCTTTGAGATGCTTCTGACATCTCTTGTTTAGAATTCATGATGCACTTTTTTATTACATCTAAAAAGGAAATTTTTTGCATTTAATGGCAGCATTTCCTTGTTTCATGTGTTGAAATATCTATTCAATTCCATGCGTGTTTAATAAAAAAGGTCAGGAGAGGTTTTTCTTTAATGTCAAAAATCTTAGTCATTTATTGGATACAAATGAATAATTTGATTCACAGAATTCTGTCATCCTTAATGCAATGTAAGAAGTACATTCAAGAGGTGCACAATAACTTTCATTTCCTGACTTCATCTTTTATAGGCGGCTGATATTAACAGGTAAAGTTTAGTAAAATTCGTCACTTGTCAATCATTCTCCAGTCCTCCATTGGCCGCACCCATACATACGTCCTCTTTTTCTACAAATTCTCTGCGCAACATTAAAGGCATAAGACTTCTCCACTGCAAATATTCTGTGTTCAGTTTCAACTCATCTCTGCTAACAGGAAATTTAGCTGAAGAGCTCAAGTTAGTTTTACACCATCAGGCTTTTGCATTTCTATCAGCTTCATCTACTTCAACAAAAATGCTTTATTAGTATGCAAAGCATCTCACACTCTACAGTAGAAGTTCAGTTAATATATCTCCTTTAAGCAATACGAATACAATTGTTTAATGAAAAGAAAAAGAGACACAAATAAAAAATATATTCCTTTTTCACAACACATACCATACTGTGCCAAGGTGATGTCATTGTATGAGTGGTGCAATAAAAGGCTCAAATTGAATTTTTTTTTTTTAACCAATTAATTGCTATTTTTTTTTTGTTTTTATTCAATATTTTTTTTCTTTTGATATTTTGGAAATAATTTGAACATGTATATTAAATGTACAAAGCAAATTTTAAAGGCAACATTCCTATTATATCAATTATTAAAGATTTTAGCATCATTACTCCAGTGGCCCTTCTGAAACTTTCTAATAGACCATTTTGAGGGATGTAAACAAAAACTATGGTCCCAACGAACTTCCTGTTTTATATTTTTAAGTTCTATATCTTCTGAGATTCCAAAAAGATTCCTCTTTTTACAGTTATAAAATAGTTTAATAACAAGCAGGAAATGTTTATGGGCCAATGACATCACCACATTGAAATATTTTCCTCAGATACTCTATTTAATCAAATTTCTTTTTATAATTTTGTTGTTCTGCTTAAAAAAATCATGGAAAATGTGATTTTTTTTTTGAGGACTTTGATTATTAAAAAGTTCCAAAGAACAGCATTTATGGTAAATGTTTTTTAATGTCACGTTTGAGAAATTGAATGCGTCCTTGTCAACTAAAAATAAAAGTTTTTAAAAAGTAAGAAACCAAAAACAGTGATATAATAATGTCTAGAAGAGAACTTGCGAGATTCTCTTGGCTTTAGAGTTATTATAGTGCACATGGGAATTACATAAGACACAAGTGCGCAAATAAATGAATAAATATATATAAATAAATTCGAGAATAGAAAGAGAACACAGCAGCCCTGCCAACAATGAAGGGTTTCATTAGCAGGTGCGTGTACATAATTCCAGAACGTGTTTGTTTGCACAGTTTGTGACGTTTATGAAGCCCACATGCATCTGTCAGATCTGTCTCCAGTCACTATCTGATGTGTCAATTCCTTTAGATATCGGAATTTTAAACTGGTGACAGGATGATTTTATAGATATGATGTCAGTATCTCTCAGGTTCATTTAAATGCTTTAGCCGGGCAAACGAAGATGCTTGTCTTGATGAAATCTAAGCCTTATTCACTTGATTAGTGTATACAAATAAAGGCAACAATACTAGCTTTTTGCTCTGATTTTTCTCAGATTTTGCTCTGTCTTGTCACTTCAGAAGGCATGTAAAGCTTTATATAATGCTAATATTTTACATTTAATTGTTTGATAGATGCTTTTATCAAAAGTGATCTACAATTTGTACAATAGAAAATTCAAAGGGCTCAAATTAAGCAAGTCATTTAATTGGTGGAGAACAGTAAAGATGACACTCATTGAAAGTGATTTTATGCCAATTTGGCATGTCATCACAATGTCCAGTTCACTTTTAGAATGCAAGCTTGTCGAGGGCACATAAGGTGAAGTAGTGAATTCAAGTAAAGGAAAGGAGACCAGTGAATATTTATAATGCATTTAATTGGATATCAGTGACTAATGACTATATTAACAACAGTAGTCATCATATGAAGTCAAGAATGGGTGTTGTTCAGTAGTTTTAGCACAACTTCATTGAAATATTTGATCTACTTTAGTAACACTTTAGTTTCGGTCGTAATTAATAGTATTAACAATACATTAACTTACACTACTAGTTTAATAAACTATTAATTAGCTGTTTATTAGTAGTTAGTACGGTGGGAGTTGAATTTTTGTTTTGGGCAGGATTAGGGATGCAGTATAAGGCATACTTTATAAATACTAATGAAAAGTTAATATTTTAATAATAGACAGGTAATAAGCCAGTAGATAGTATGAATTTTGACCTAAACTAAAGTGTTACCTCTATTTCAGTGTTAACTACTGAATGGCGATGTGTGCAGTCTTTTTTGGGTCATTTATCATCATCACTGCTGTATTCTGGATCAGTTGCGGAGCTTTAATATTAGTAGTGGTTGGAAGGCTTGCAGAAAGTGCAATGCAGTTATCCAGCCTGGACAGAACAAGAGTTTGAACGAAGAGTTCATAATAACCTTCCTAGTGTATAAGGAAAATGTGCAAGATTGTGCTCTTCTATCATCAATCACAACTCCCAATGTTCCTGGCTTTTCTGGAAGGAGTTACAGTAATGTGCTTGTCTGGATGGAGAAGCATTGGATTGGCTAGAACCACAAGCAGTTCTGTCTTGGCAAGGCTGAAGTTGAAGATGATGGTTCACTTCATTCATTTAAGTCTATCCGACATGCTGAAATGAGCCATTGAAACCAGCAACGGTCATTAATAAGAATTAGACATTGTTTGTCGACATAAAACAGTGATGAAATGTCTTGAGATTGCCTTGAATATTTTCATGTTGTTTCCAGAGAATCAAACCTCATGAGAAAGTGATTTGGAGTCTTTTGCATGCAACACTTCAAAAATCCTTCTTTTATGTTGGCAGAAAGAAAATAACTCTCAGCAAGGATGAGGGTGAGTAAACTATCCCTTCAACACCATCAAACATACTGTTCCATAGAGACTTGCAGTGACTTAGAGAAGCTGATATGTTTTCTGCTTCAGTTTTTAATATTTTAAATTGTCATTCTCATACTTCACTCTGTAAAATGACCGTTCTTTGTTCGGTGTATAAAGGAAGATTTGTTGTTAAAAGGAAATCTTTTTCATGCAATCTTAATACCCAATGATGCTTTAGTGCAGTGTTTCTCAACCACGTTCCTGGAGGACCACTGACACTTCATGCTTTGGATGTCTCCTTTGTCTGTCACCCCATTAGAGGTCTTTCAGACTCTGCTAATGAGCTGAAGATCTGAATCAGGCGTGTTTGGTTAAGGAGACATGGAAAATGTAGTCCTCTGGGAATGTGGTTGAGAAACACTGCTTTAGTGTATTGTCCACAAAATATTGTAGGTGATTTAATATCAAAACAGATGAAATGGCCTTCAAATCAAAATGTTATTACTTCAGAGGCAATACAAGACTGCATATTGGCCACTGTCTATTTACAGCTTATCTAATTTAATTATTGTATGCTAATATACAGGTGGTTTATGAACTGATCTTGATAATTTACAGTCTGAACCCAAAAATGACTGTCAAATGAAGAAGAGCGAGAGTCAGAGATTCAATTAAAGAAAGTTTACTGAAAATAGTTTGCAGTCTCATCAGCAGAAGCCAGCTTCAACACTCGCTCGATATTTCTAGGTGTTTTATCGGACTTTTGTGGCCACTACTATCTAATGGTTAAATATTATAATGTTATTTTTATTCAATTATTTCTTTCCTTAATAAACTGACCTACACTATTCTTTAAGCTGGGCATGCCCATGTCTGTGAAGCAGGAAGATAACATTGGTGGAACTTATTACACTCTATGAGTTAATTTAGTCACTACTAAATACCAAACACATTCATTCATTCATTCATTTATTTTCTTTTCGACTTAGTCCCTTTATTAATCTGGGGTCGCCACAGTAGAATGAACCGCCAACTTATCCAGCATATGTTTTAGGCAGCGGATGCCCTTCCAGCTGTAACCCAAAACTGGGAAACACCCATACACAGTCATTCACACACATACACTACGGACAATTTACCTTATTAAAATCACCTGTACTGCATGTCTTTGGATTGTGGAGGAAACCGGAGCCCCCGGAGGAAACCCACACAAACACGGGGAGAACATGCAAACTCCACACAAGGTTAATTTAGTCACTACTAAATACAAAAAAACAGTCCAGGTTTTATCCCCGAGAATGTTCCCAAGCCTCTTACACCTATTTGTGCTATTAAAATATATTGTCCAGAATGTACTGATAATAACATGATGACTTTTAACATAAGTACTTTTAAAGATAACCTAAGATGACACTAAAATAACAATAATAAAAAAAAAACAGAATACAACGTAAACTCTTGTACATGTCTTATAACAGGGGTGCCCAAACTTTTGCTTATGAAGGGCCAAAAACCAAACTTGATTGAGTGTGGTGGGCCAAAGGTAAATATACCAAACTCTATTACATTAAGTTTGCCATGGGGAATTTCCTAATTTATTTAATATTTAAAAATAACTTAAACACATTGCTTTATTTTAACTAATGCAGTATTTATCTTTTAATTTTATAAGGAACTTTTTACAGTTAAAAAAAATCCCATTTGTAACAGAATGGATTTACACTAGTCGAGCGCACCTGTTTTTGCCTTCGTTTGCTCACTAATATCTCCTGTATTGTCCTTTATGCGTCGAGTGACAGTATTTGTATATTTTTTCAAAATCTGATTCATTTGAAAATGTTTTTCATTTCCACAGTTTTTGAATTAAAACATTTAATTTCAGTTAGCTTAACAAGAAGTTACACTAAATTAGAAATGACGATCTCTGATCTCTCACTCTCTTCTCAGATGGAATGGTGGGCCAAATCAAAGGTTGCCATGGGCCAACTTTGGCCCACAGACCCTAGTTTGGACATCTCTGTTTTATAACAGTAACTTAAAAACCAGTAATTACTTTCCAGTTTTTGTTGTTGCCATATTTTTTTCTTATTGCTTCATTATAACAATATTTTGACAGCAAACATGATGTAAGTTTAATTTTTATATATTTTACAACGGTTAATAGTAAAAGTTTCACTGTATGTGCTGCTGTTCAGGTTTCACTAGCATATCTCAATATTTTTAATGGATAAATCGCGCCCTCTGGTGGAACAAAGAAGCACTAGCTTTAATAGCCATGCGACTTTATATCCTACTTTTGATTTTACCAATAGTATTTACCTTAAATCCTTTTAAGCCAAAAGTTAAAATCCGAAAAAATGCATTCTGTCGTTTTTATAAGCCGATTAGCAGGACTGAGTGTGAACTAAGGGTTAACTTTCGCTTTCGCTTCATCACTTCCCGCGAACTGTCCCGTATAATTAAGATTTGCTTCATTCAGGCGGGAGATTTGGAAACAACAACAATTGACTCTGTACGGCTTTTGTCAAGCCAAAAATACACAAATCCGGCGTACAGCTCAGACTTTAACAGGTACGTACGAGTTAAATAAGCAAATATTGCTTTTAGACCTCTGTATAGTTCAACTTTCGGCCTATTCTTCATGGCGATGCGTTGGACAAGGCTTCGTAATTATGCCGAACTGTATCTGGTGTGTTGTAGACTGTCTTCATGCCGCAGGCAAAGTTATTAAAAAGTTTTCATGTCGTATTTCAGATCGGTGAATTCATGGGAGTCATTGACCAAATGGAGTTGGACTTTCTAACGAATCAACAGTTGTTGTCATTTTTCCACCGCAAAAAGACGGAGATTTCGTGCATTGAGCAACCGCACATTTTCCTCTCACAGCTGAGAGACTACGACCTGTTGCCGGAGCCGCTGTTTGAGGCAGGAACACGCCCACCCTCACTCACACGCCCACCCTCACACGCAGTTCGGACCCCTTATCAAAAATTAGCATTGGTTTTATTATAGTGAACGTTTAGTAGCCATACTTTCTGACTGCTGTATTACAATTTGTATAGCCACAGTTATACTACTTATACCTTGATGAAACTGTATAATATTACATTTGTTTTTGTTTTGCCTGTTGTGAATCGATGGTTTTGTTAGATACGTTACAGATAATAATCTTTTATATCAATTAACATTATTGCTGACACAAACAAAACCCTGCTACTGTTACTTTACTAAAAGGCCATATTGATCATGTATGAAAATACCAGTGCTTGTTTTAAAATGGCACCACAGTAATATTATTAGGAGAGTCAGCCACAGCTTTCCAGTACTGGGTTGCTGCTGGTAGGGCATCCGCTGTGTAAACATATGCTGGATGAGTTGGTGGTTCATTACGCTGTGGTGACCCCTGATGAATAAAGGGATTAAGCTGTAGGAAAAGGAATGATTCAATGAATATTTTCCAATTTTGACTTCATCAAGCACCAGCAAACCCAGAGAACCCAGCCACAGAATAAAAAACCTTTGACATATTTTTTTTAAAATACTACTACATTTGGGCATTAATTGGCACTAATAAAACATTTGACTGCCAAGGTTATTTTATCTATACTGTATGTTGACTATGGCAATATTAGTTTATATGGAACCATAGTAATACTGTGTTTGCACACTTAACCACTGCAGTAACACCATGTATTTGGGCATTTCCACAGGAATAAAGAACAAACAAAACATTTCATTAAAAATATTCTTGCAAAAATACAACCACAGTACATTAAAGATGTGTTTCTCAACCACGTTCCTGGGGAACCACCAGCTCTGCACATTATCCATGTCTCCTTAACCAAACACACCTGATTCAGTTCACCAGCTTATTAGCAAAGACTGAATGACCTGCAATGGGTGTGACAAACAAAGAAGACTTCCAAAACATGCAGTGTTGGTGGTCCTCCAGAAACGTGGTTGAGAAACACTGCATTAAAGTTGATTTATTGAGTAACTCTTTATTTTATATTTATTTATATTATTGCTGGCACTAACAAATCTTTCTAATACCATATTTGGATTATGTAAAAGCTATATCAATCTGTTTTAAACACCATGCTCCTTTGGGCCATCTACTATGGAGATACAATTGTTTAGTCAATGAACCATAATAATACTCAGTGTTTCCACGCTTCTTGAAGGTACTTGAAAGTTCTTGATTTTCAGACATATGAATTCAAGAAAGGCCTGGAAAGTACATTAAAGCAATCACAGGTCCTTGACAGTGCATGAATTGAAAGTTTATGGAGTTATTTTAAAAGCTGAACAAAAAAAGTCTTAATTTAAATATGTTAAATTTTAGTCTTATACATTAACAAGAACAAATAATGCATTTTATCAATACTTCAGAAACCGCATTTGAATGTTGCCTGGATTAAAGCCTTGTATTAAGGTTCTTTGAACATGACTTTAAAAGTGGTTGTTTAAAAAGGTCAACATTTTTAACAATGACATTCAAAACATCATCATGACATTTTAATGTCAATATTTTGTATTCACAAGTGTCAAGTAAAGTGTTAAGTACATGAAGAACTTTCATGGAGCTATATATGCTGAGGGTGTGAATTACAAAGCTGCTCGATTTAAATGTATTAGTGATTTAAAAAGTCCTTGAATTTGGTGTCCAAAGAGTGGGAACCGTGAATATTATGCTTTTGCATATTTACAGTTGCACTACCATGTTTTTTGCACTACACAGGGTTCATACGGTCATGAAAAACCTGGAAAAGTCATGAAATTTTGACATGGCATTTTCCAGGCCTGGAAAAGTTTTGGGAAAACAGAAAAACCCTCAAAGTTTTGGAAAAGTTATGGAAAACAATTACCTGCATTCTTGAATATAGGTTACAGTGTTTCCTCTAGGATTTTTTCCAGCTGTGGCGGCAAGTTTTTGCACAGATTTACCAACTACCTACAGCGTTATTTCAATGACAAATGTCGTGAGCGCAGTATTACAAGTATTACATCGGATTTATGTAATACAAGCATGTGAATCTCTGCTTGCGTGCTGATTTCCTCTGTTCGTGCACAAAACTTCTTGCACGCCCTCAAATATACTCTCCTCAAGTGCAGATTTTCTTGTGCGCTCCCAAATAAATGCTGCTGAAGTGCGATTTAGCACGTTTATGTTGTGAGTGTCTCTCCAACATTTATTAGATTGGCTAGGAATATTTATGAATGTCTCCAATAGACCTACAGAGTGGAAAGTAAAGTCAAACGGCTATAAACTCCAGCAAGATAAAGTCTTTGTTTGGTGTATGCAGAACCATAGGCCTTTATCTATAAAAAAAGTATAATTATGGACACTGTTTATTCTAACTGAATGCTATACATCATGTTTGCTGGCCTCACGCATGTGGGTTTCCCCCACAGTCCAAAGACATGTGGTACAGGTGAATTGGGTAGGCTAAATTGTCCGTAGTGTGTGTGTATGGATGTTTCCCAGAGATGGGTTGCAGCTGGAAGGGCATCCGCTGCGTAAAACATGTGCTGGATAAGTTGGCGGTTCATTCCTCTGTGGTGACCCCAGATTAATAAAAGGACTAAGCCGAAAAGAAAATGAATGAATGAATGAATGAATGAAATTGAAATAATTGAAAAACCTTATTGTTTTGTCCTGTGTCATAAATGCAGATTTGGTGAGCAATAAATACTTCAAAACACCAAAATTTAACCCACCCAAAGCTGTGAAGTACCATGATATTAGTATTTGTTAGCATCAGTTTATTCTTGTGTTATTGTAAGAACTTAATAACATCTGGTCACATTTCCCTCTCTGTTTTTCTCTGTAGAAAGTGAAAAAGATGCACAAACGAGATCAGAAGCAGAAAGGAGTCTATGAGGTTCTGGACTGGCTGGAGAAAGAGAGATCTCAGCACATGCATAAATTCTGGCGCTGTGTGTTTAAAGATCATATCGTGCAGAAGTACCCCACGCTATGCCTGCTCAAAAACCAGATGCCAGATGCTGGTCACTGCATTTGATTGTTATAAAAATCATAGAGGCACTTACAGAATTTTGGATCAAGATTTTTTACTCTGTGTGGTTTTTTTCTATTCTTTGATCTAGTCATCAGTTTCTCAGAGGAGCCTCCAGATGCTGAGACACTGACAAAAGAGAGTGAAGGAATAATGAAGAAAGCGAAGCAGAGGAAAAACACAAGAAAGAGAAATAGAGATGGCAAAAGTAGTGAGGATAGTGGTGATCCAGGTCCGTCTTCTGCTTCCACTCCGACTCGCAAGAAACCAGCCAAGAAACCCTCATTCTGTGAGTCTTTGTGGTCTCAAGGGTTCTCTGTGTTTGCTGGTGCTTAATGTCCTGTTCCTAAATGTCACAATTGCTTTTATATCTGTGACAGAAACAAACATTTTGTAACCTGTGTCTCCTCTCTCTTTTTCAGCATCTCCTGTAAAGAAAGGAGACAATCAGGAGATTTGGATGTTTCCTATTTATAAAACCCAGTTGCCTGTAAAATGTGGGGATAAAGAAGGCACTCTCTATCGGGACAAACTGCCTAAAGGTTCACCGTCTTTGTGTTTTTGCTCTAGTTGCTACAAAATTTATAACAGTGTGTTTATATCATACTTTTTAGGGATGCCACAATACAACCTCCGCAGTTCAATATGCATATACAGTTAGGTCCATAAATATTTGGACATCGACACAATTCTATCATTTTTGGCTCTATACACCCAACACAATGGTTTTGAAATTAAATGAAATAAATCAAGATGTGCTTCAACTGCAGACTGTCAGCTTTAATTTGGGGGTATTTGCATCCAAATCAGGCGAACGCTGTAGGAATTACAACAGTTTGCGTATGTGCCTCCCACTTGTTAAGAGTCCAAAGTATATGACAGAATAATAATCATAAATCAGACTTTCACTTTTTAATACTTGGTTGCACATCCAAGTCTAGAACGCGTAGACTTCACCAGACGCTGAGTTTCATCCCTGGTAGTGCTCTGCCACAGCAGCTGTCTTCAGTTCCTGCTTGTTCTTGGGGCATTTTCCCTTCAGTTTTGTCTTTACCAAGTGAAATACATGCTCAATATCTTTTAGATCTTAATCTCATCTGTCCATAGGCTTTTTTGAGCTCTAATCTGGCCTTTCTGTTTTTGAGGCTCACCAATGGTTTACATCTTGTGGTGAACCCTCTGTATTCACTCTGATGTAGTCTTCTCTTGATTGTTGACTCTGACACACATACACCTACCTCCTGGAGAGTGTTCTTGATCTGGCCAATTGTTGTGAAGGGTGTTTTCTTCACCAGGGAAAGAATTCTTTGGTCGTCCACCACAGTTTTTTCTGTGGTCTTCCGGGTCTTTTGGTGTTGCTGAGCTCACTGGTGCGTTCCTTCTTTTTAAGAATGTTCCAAACAGTTGTTTTGGCCACGCCTGATGTTTTTAACTATCTATCTGATGTTTTTTTTCCCAGCCTAATGATGGCTTGCTTAACTGATAGTGACAGCTCTTTGGATCTCATCTTGAGAGTTGACAGTAACAGATTACAAATGCAAGTAGCACTTAAATGAACTCTGGACCTTTTGTCTGCTCATTATAATTGGGATAATTAGGAAATAACACACATCTGGCCATGGAACAGCTTAGAAGCCAATTGTCTAATTAATTTTGGACCCTTTACAAGTGGGAGGCACATATGCAAACTGTTGTAATTCCTACACCATTCACCTGATTTGGTTGTAAATACTCTTAAATTAAAGCTGACAGTTTGTTTAATTTAAAATCCATCGTGTTGGTGTATAGAGACAAAATGTTAGAAACATTGATTTCTCAATATTTATGGACCTAACTGTATATATTGCTTATTTTGTCTTGCTTCTAATTGATAAAACTCAATTATGTCTTATACTTATGTAAAAACGTCCCACTTGACGAGAATTCAATCAGTGTTACCTTAGAATGTAAACATTCAAGAAATTATGTATTGCCTGTAATGTTCCAGTTTCAGAAAATATCTTATTCCTACTGTCTGTGTATTTATTATTAATCAAACAACAGAAGATAATGAAATGACTGAATAGCTGTTGTAACTTAAAAATTTTTTATATACAGTATGCAGTGTTATATTTGATTATATTCTTCAGTTGCTTTACATGAAAACTGCTGTTAGGTATCTGAAAAGCAAGGTTTATTTTAGTATCTTTGCTATATTGTGTTCATTTGTACTTTTGTTTGTAGATAGATCTTTATTTTTATTTGACAGTGTGCTTATTTTTACTGACCATAGTGTATACAAAACCATGCTGAAACCATGACTTTAAAATCATGGTATGAACTGAACCGTTAGCTAGCTGTATTGTTGTTCCTCTTGTCTGAATGCATGCTGTCCATTTCTTCTCTAGGAGAGAAATGTATTTTGGCTCGGGGACTCTGGTTCTCCCCATCTGAGTTTGAAAAGTTTGCAGGGAAGGAAAAGAGCAAAAACTGGAAAGTTAGCATCCGCTGCAGAGATACACCACTTAAAAAACTCATCGAGGTAAATCGTGCAGACACACAGACTGAGAAACCATGAGATCTTTATTAAATGATTCACCATGTTGTCCTGGGTTGGTTTACTTGACGTGCTCGGTTTAGTTTCTTTCTATTTAGAAGTTTAATTTTTTTTAAGTTAACTGTTTTGATAAAAAAAATGTCTATGCAATATATAGATAGGTTTGTATTAGATCATTCTACTGTTTTGAGTCAATTTGTATTCCATATTAAAATGCAGTTTGCCAAAAATAAATGTTGTGTAGGAAGAATCTGTAATGTAATATATATCTGGATCTAAAAGAAAAGTCCATTTCTAAAATGTCACTGAGAATATTTTGCTATCCATTTTTTTACCATACCTAATATAGAGTATATGTAAACATAAATATATGTAGTTCAGTTCACATGCAAGGGGCAGCACGGTGGCGCAGTGGGTAGCACAATCCCCTCACAGCAAGAAAGTTGCTGGTTCAAGCCCCAGTTGGCATTTCTGTGTGGAGTTTGCATGTTCTCCCTGTGTTCGCGTGGGTTTCCTCTGGGTGCTCCGGTTTCCCCCACAAGTTCAGAAACATGCGGTATAGGTGTTATGAAGCGGACAGGAGACAGAGGTAAGGAAACGTTAGGGTGTTTATTAAATGACAACAAGGAGCACATGAAGGATAGCCAGGAGGATCAGGAATGATGTTGGGGTCTTTTCCTCCGTGGCTGGGTAACAGGAATACACGAGGATGGACAGCACACACCAGATACAGCTGACAGAGGATGACACAGACTTGGAAGGACTGGAAGACAGGACGATTCGGGAGGACCAGGAAGACTAGGAGGAATACAAAGAGAACAGGTAAGTAAATCGTTTGTTTTAGCTGAGGATGACTACGCTGGGTGGTCGCTCAGTTGTCCGCTTTCGTCGAGACGAGCCCGGACAATGAGCGACTGGAGTGCTGTGCTTTTATCTGGTGCTCGTGAATGTGATGCAGCTGTGTGCTCATTAGAAGTCAGGTGATGGTGATCTTCGTGAGTGGGGGTCGTGAGAGCCTGACCAATCCATGACAGTACCCCCCTCCCCAGGGCCCGCTCCTGAGGGCCGACACCTCCGACGCCGTGGTGGTCTCCCTCTGCCTCTAGGCGCTGGGAACTCAGGGTGGCTCTCATGAAACTCCACCATGAGACTAGGATCGAGAATATCAGCTCTGGGAACCCATGTCCTTTCTTCGGGGCCGTACCCTTCCCAGTCCACCAGGTACTCCAACTGGCCACCACGACGTCGGGAACGCAAGATCTCCTTCAACTGCGTAGACGGCTCCTTCTTCTAGGAGCAGTGGAGGAGGGGGTTCCTCTTCGTGGTCAGGCTCTGTGGAGGGAAGAACAGGATCGTGATAGGGTTTCAGGAGTGATACGTGGAATGTAGGGTGAATACGGTAGTGAGAGGGTAATTGTAGTTTGTAGGTGACGGGGTTAACCTGTTCCACGATGGTGAAGGGACCAACAAATCGGGGACTTAACTTGCGAGAGGGCAGTCGCATGCGTATGTCCCGGGTGGATAGCCACACCTTTTGTCCGGGTGTGTATCTGGGTTCTTCAGACCTTCTCCTATCGGCGGTACCTTGCTTCGACGGACTGCCCTCTGCAGATGTTGATGAGCCTCGTCCCAGACTCTCTCGCTCTCCCGGAACCAGTGATCCACTGCGGGGACATCAGATGGTTCGCCATCCCAGGGAAAGAGCGGTGGTTGGAAGCCCAGGACGCACTGGAATGGCTTTGAGTCCGGTGGAGGGTTGCCGCAGTGAATTTTGGGCATATTCTGCCCAGCCCAAATACTGGCTCCAGGAGTTCTGGTGACCACTGCAGAAGGTCCTCAGGAACCGTCCCACCTCCTGAATCTTCCTCTCTGTCTGCCCGTTGGTTTGGGGATGATATCCAGAAGAGAGGCTGACGGCCACACCTAGGAGCTTGAAGAAGGCTTTCCATAGACGTGAGATGAACTGTGGACCTCTGTCCGACACAATATCTTCTGGAATACCAAATGACCTGAAGACTTGATTAAAGATATTGTCGGCAGTTTCAAAGGCTGTGGGAAGACCTTTCAGAGGGATTAGTTTGACAAACTTTGAGAATCTATCTACTATGACTAGAATACAGGTATTACCTTCTGACGAAGGGAGGTCAGTGATAAAGTCCACTCCTAGGTGTGACCAGGGACGGTTCGGAATCGGCAAGGGATGGAGCTTTCCAGCGGGTAGATGACGTGGGCTCTTGGATTGGGCACAGTCCTTACAGCCCTGAACATATTGCCTCACATCCCTTGCCATGTTTGGCCACCAGAATCGTTGGGATACTAGCGAGAGAGTATTGTTGATCCCTGGATGTCCAGTGCCTAGCGAGGTATGTAAGGAGTGGATCAGATCTACCCGGTGTTCAGGTGGTATGAACTGCCGATGAGGAGGGCATCCCGGCGGAGCAGGGGCTTCCGGAGTGGCAACGACTGGAGGAGCGTTCCAGGTGATCGGACAAATGGAGATGTGTTCGGGAAGAATCTTCGTTGGGAGTTCTTCATGATCGTGATGCTCGTGTAAACGAGAGAGAGCGTCTGCTCTTAGATTCTTGGGTCCTGGACGATAGGAAATGGAGAAATCAAAACGTGAGAAGAAAAGTGACCATCTGGCTTGACGTGGACATAGTCTCTTGGCCTCTTTGATGTATTGGAGGTTTTTGTGATCTGTGATCACCTGGAACGGATGTTTGGCTCCCTCCAACCAGTGACGCCACTCCTCCAAGGCTAGCTTGATTGCTAGAAGCTCCCTGTCTCCTATGCTGTAATTCTGCTCCGCCGGGCTCAACTTCCGAGAGAAATAGGCACAGGGATGCAGTCGGGGCGGTGTATCATGATGTTGAGATAATACTGCCCCGACGCCGGTGGTGGATGCGTCCACTTCCACCACGAAAGGAAGATTTGGGTCAGGATGAGTCAGGAGTGGGGCCCTTGTGAACTCCTTCTTAAGAAGGCGGAAGGCTGCGGCTGCTTCTTTGGTCCACTCCAGTCCTTTGGGTTTACCCTTGAGGAGATTAGTGAGAGGTGATGTAATCCTGCTGTAGTCCTTGATAAACCGTCTATAAAAGTTAGCAAACCCAAGAAACCTCTGGAGCTCCTTAATGGAAGTGGGTTCTGACCAGGATAGAACAGCCTCAATTTTCTTCCCATCCATACGTATACCGGTTTGGTCAATGATGTATCCCAAGAAATGAATCGACTTCTGGTGGAATGAGCATTTCTCCGCTTTGAGGTAGAGGTGATGTTCTCTCAATGTGTGTAGGACCTCCGCAACGTGTTGGCGATGTTCGGCCTCACTCCGGGAGTAAATGAGGATGTCATCTATGTACACTATTACACAGTGGTGAAGAAACTCCCGGAGGACTTCATGAATGAAGTTTTGGAATACGGAGGGGGCGTTGACCAGACCGTAAGGCATGACCTCATATTCATAGTGGCCAGTAGGGGTCACGAATGCTGTCTTCCATTGGTCCCCCTCACGTATTCTTATCAGATTATACGCGCTGCGGAGGTCCAATTTAGTGAAGACTTTAGCTTCTCGGAGCTGTTCCAAAGCGGCTGGTACCAGAGGAAGGGGATATCGGTATTTTACTGTACCGTTATTTAGGACCCTGTAGTCGATGCATGGACGCAGCCCTCCGTCCTTCTTGGCCACAAAGAAGAAGCTTGAGGCGGCTGGTGATTTTGAGTGACGTATGTACCCCTGACTCAGAGCCTCCCTTATGTAATCTTCCATTGCCTGATTCTCTGGAAGCGAGAGCGGGTAGATCCTACCTCTTGGCAACTGGGCATCTGGAACTAGGTCGATCGCGCAGTCCCATGGCCGATGCGGCGGTAGCTGGGAAGCTCTCTTGGGGCAGAAGACATCATGAAAGGAGCTGTACTCCTTAGGAATGTGGATAGACTGCTTCTCAGGAGGGCTCTCGACCGATGTTGCAAACAAAGAAATGGGGTTCCGACCTTGAAGAGGGAGATTTGGAAAACAGGCAGGTGTACATCCAGATCCCCATTTCTTTATCTCTCCTGTGCCCCAAGAGATGATGGGATCGTGCTTCACCAGCCACGGGCGCCCTAGAATGATGTCCATATTTGCACCCTCCAGAACCAGAAATTGAATCCTCTCTTGATGTAACAACCCCACTTGAAGAAGGATGTCTTCGCATTGTCGATGGATACGGGTCGAAGATCGAGTGCACTGGGTTATCGGTTGTATCTGGTATATATGCGAGGACGCCTCAGTACGGAGGTGGAGTTGACGACAGAGGGATTGGGAGATGAAGTTCCCTGCTGACCCGGAGTCGATGAGGGCTGTGACAAGGAGAGAAATAGAGGCAGTAGTTATTTGTACGGTGGTAGTAAGTGGTTTACATTGTTCAATATTCGTACTGAATACACTCACTGAAGTCCGAATGGGACGAAGGGGACACTCCATACGGGTGTGTCCACTGACACCGCAGTATAGACACAGACCCCGGGTCAGCCTCCTCTGTCGTTCCGCTGATGTCAGTCTTCCAGACTCTATTATCATGGGTTCTGGTTCTGGAGAGGCTGTTGACTCAGGCGATTGGAGGAGTGCAGACGAGGGGGGGGATGGTGTCCTGTTGATAGGAACGGAGACGATCGGAACATCGGAGAGAATGTTGGATGAATCTCTCCAGACCCATTGTATCATCTAATGTGGCCAGTTGGATTCGGAGAGTGGGTTCCAAGCCGAGCCGGTACGTGGTCAACAACGATCTCTCATTCCATCCACTTGCAGCTGCTAGAGTGCGAAACCGGAGAGCATATTCCTGTGTAGATAGAGTACCTTGCTTTAGATGATACAGCTGCTCTCCAGCGGCTACTTCCCCATCAGAACGTCCAAACACCTCTTTGAAATACTCCGTGAAGGTAGTGATGGAATTCATGACCGGCCCGGCTTGGTTCCAGATCGTCTCAGCCCATTTAAGTGCAGGTCCAGAGAGTAGAGATACGATGTAGGCGATCTTCGACTTATCTGTGGGATATAGAGAAGGTTGCATTTCGAATATGAGGGAACATTGTAACAGAAAACCATTGCACTCCCCCGCTCCGCCTGAGTAGGGCGCTGGTCGGGCCATGGGACTGGAAGGAAGGGCCGAAGAAGAAACTGTGGAGGCGGAAGTGCTCGGTGCTGGTGGTGCGTTGGAAAGTGGAGCTGGTGGCTGTAGAATCCGCTTCAACTGGTCCACCAGCTCTTGAAGGTGATCGGGGGTGCTCATGTTGTCGTCGTTATGGGTCCGGGCTTCTGTTATGAAGCGGACAGGAGACAGAGGTAAGGAAACGTTAGGGTGTTTATTAAATGACAACAAGGAGCACATGAAGGATAGCCAGGAGGATCAGGAATGATGTTGGGGTCTTTTCCTCCGTGGCTGGGTAACAGGAATACACGAGGATGGACAGCACACACCAGATACAGCTGACAGAGGATGACACAGACTTGGAAGGACTGGAAGACAGGACGATTCGGGAGGACCAGGAAGACTAGGAGGAATACAAAGAGAACAGGTAAGTAAATCGTTTGTTTTAGCTGAGGATGACTACGCTGGGTGGTCGCTCAGTTGTCCGCTTTCGTCGAGACGAGCCCGGACAATGAGCGACTGGAGTGCTGTGCTTTTATCTGGTGCTCGTGAATGTGATGCAGCTGTGTGCTCATTAGAAGTCAGGTGATGGTGATCTTCGTGAGTGGGGGTCGTGAGAGCCTGACCAATCCATGACAATAGGTGAATTGGGTAAGCTAAATTGTCCATAATGTATATGTGTGAATGAGAGTATATGGATGTTTCCCAGTGATGGGTTGCAGCTGAAAGGGCATCTGCTGCATAAAACATGCTGGATGAGTTGGCAGTTCATTCTGCTGTGGTGACCCCAGAGTAATAAAGGGACTAAGTCGAAAAGAAAATGAATGAATGAGTTCACATGCACAAATTACCTTCAAGAGCTATTATTTCATATTAATATCTGTAAATCCACTACTGTTTTCATTCTTGATGTGAGAAAAAAGTCACCTTTGCTCCAAGTCCTGAATTGTTTAATTTGTTTAGGTGGTCTCACTCTTCGTGGACCCCTCATGGAAATGAATGAACTTTTGCACTTTTTTAAAGTTTGCTTTTGATGCTCTTTGTTTGAGGAGAGAAAATAATGTCCCTTTATTTTTATAAATGTTTTTATGGCATTCTTCAGAAAAACTTTGAACAAGATAAGCAATTTTACAAGTCACAAGATTAACTCAAAGCATAATAGGAGGTAGTAGGAAAAGTATAGATATAAAGCAACAGATGTACGGAACATATAACAAGTCATGTAAAACAAGTTTTGTTATATCATTCAGAATGAAGTCTGGGCTTTGTCTGTTTTAACACATTGTAACCTTAAATCTTTTCTTTCTCAGTTAAATAAACAATGAGACACTGCAATATGTTATGTTGTTGTTCATTTGAGATTTTAACATTACCACATGACTAGCTACATTAAAAACAGCGATTACTTGTATGTGTATGATCTGACATCATTTCCTTTCTCATTCTTTCAGGAGAATCATCTTCAGTGTCCACCGATGGAGAGAAGAAAGAGGAAATGTGTCCAAAAAGTAATTTGTCTTTCTCTGTATGATCAGGTTGTGTTTTTCCTTTGACATTCATCATATCACTATGTTCAATCCTGCAGAACAAGACAAAGCTGTTTTGCATCAGTTCATCGGAGAGCTCCAGTCCAAGTGAGAGCGAGTCTCTATCCTTCACATTCATTCACACTCAGTCTCTCCTGTCTGTCTGAATGCAGCTGCGTGTTTTATTCCTCAAGATTCAGAAACTACCGCCAGTTCAGAAGAGGAAAGTGATGCTGAAGACTTCCAGGAGGAGAGCAGGAGCTCAGGAGGAGGATCACAGATTAGAAGTAGAGTTGGTGATGAGGAGGAAGATGAGATGGCAGATCTGACTGTTTTCCAGGCTCCAGCTTTACCAGTCACCTGCGTCTCACTCACTGGGACTCTGTACAAAGACAGGTTTGCCACAGGTGGGTTTCTGCACTGAATGCACACACACACACAACTCTGCATGCAGTTGTCATGTTTGTGTCAGAGGCTTGAATGTGAGGAGTGTATGTTTATTTTTCATGTAGGGAGGCGTGGGAAGAGTATACGGACTGAAGTACGCTGGTTCACTCCGGAGGAATTTGTAAAGGAGGAACCCACTCTCACCGATGGACTCTGGAAAAGAGATATACTGTGCCATGGAAAAACTCTCAACTTTTTATGCAAGGTAACCAGTGGAAGAGAACGATACAAGTATATAATGATACCTATACTGTATAATGAGACAAGAGAGAGATAAACTATGATTATAATGCTGGCTAATGTTGGTCATTTTCAGAAAAAGATCCTGCAGATTCATTCTCTTCTGTGTGAATGTGTGAAATGCAGCCCTGGTCCAAAAGACCTGGTAAGAATCATCTTCATCTTGCAGTCAGTCATCATAAAGATTATATTAATGTTAAATTAAATTAAATTAAGCAGAATCTTGCATTAATTGTGCAATACAGTTACTACTGTGGGGGTATTATCAGGAATGCACATAATTCAGGTGTTGTGTAGGGATAAAAGGAAGTGCCCTGGATGGGTGTAAATCTTTTCTTTCCAATCACAGTTTTAAAGTCACCATTGGTGAACATTCATCTCAGGCCTTTTTGTCATGTGGTGTTCACCAGGGATCTACTTTAGCCTCTATTCTTTTTTTCTTATATATGCTTTCCCTGGGTTCTATTTTTAGAAAACATGTTCTGTCTTTCCACTGTTATGCAGATGACACTCAAATTTACCTTCCCTTAAAACCAAATTCAAGTGGGTTGGAGACTCTTATGTCTTGCCTATCGGATTTAAAAGCCTGGTTGTCTTTGAACTTTCTAGACACCAAAAAGTAGGACACAAAAAGTAAATCTAGGTAAATTAAGTATTTCTGTGAAGCTTTGGGTAAAAAATCTGGGTGATATCTTTGATGATGGCTAGAGATTTGATAAACAGATTAGCGCAGTGGTCAAATTCTGCTTTTTCAGCTTCGCCTCTAAACAGTCAAACCTATTTTATCTAGAAAAAACTTTGAAATTGCTTTCATTACTTCTAGATTGTACTACTGTAATTCACTATATTTTGGGATCAGTCAGACAACTCTATCCCGCTTACAGTTAGTTCACACCAGCCACGGCAACTTTTGTGTAGCGGATTTAATTCATTTAGATGTGATTCAAATGGAAGGCAACACAAGTGAGCCACTATTAATTATATATGACTTTAGCAGAAAATGACCCATTTTTTTCATTTGAACTTTTACAATTACATTTATGATAGATAAATGGATAAATAGGCATTTATAAATTAATATGACCGTGAACAATGTGAGGATCAAGCAACATCTAGAGCTACTCCTTTGAGAACCAGATCAAAAAGATTATTATTATAGCTGTCAGAAAAAGAAAAAAGAAAAAGAAAAAAAAGAAAACCTGACTGGCCTCAATGAAGTGTGCCAGTGAAGAAGCTCACCAATCTAAGTAGGTGCCATTCAAACCTTTCAGGACCATTCAAACCTTTAAAAACAAATAACAATAACTTGTATTGAATCCTAAATTGGACTGGGAGCCAGTGAACGGATGATAAAACTGGTGAGATACTAGCTCTAGCAGCTAAAAGACTAGCAGCTGCATTTTGAAACATTGATGATGATTTCCAATTCCTTAAAAGACAGAAAAGGCTTTAATTTGGCAATATTCCTTAATTGATAGAAACCACTTTTGATTACTGAATTTATTTTCTTGTCAAACTTTACCTCAGTCTCAAAAAATAACTCCAAGACTTTTTGCGCGACTGTGGACCTTAGGCTTAAACAAACCTAATTGTTGAATTGTAGATTCACAGACACTTGGAGGGCCAAACACTAGCACTTCAGTTTTTGATTCATTCAAGTAGTTGTCTAAACAAACAAAAAACAAAAAAAATGATATTGTCTAAACTGATGGAATTGTGAATGTTGAAAAGTGCAAACAGGTTTTAATCTATTATGTCATTCTTTCTGGAAAGGAGTTTTGTCGTAATAGTTTTCATTTTTAGCATGATAATGATCCACTAATTGCAGAGATAATTTGAAAACAGATGATGAAATACAGACAGCCATGAATATTACAGAGGCGGTATGAGGACCTGGACAGAAAGAAAGATATTACACTCTAAGCTTAAAGAAGAACTCTGGAAAGTACTAAAAGAAGTCTAATAATAAACAGCACATTATTTTAGAAAATGTCCAAACAATTAGAACAAAACAGTTCAAGCTGTGCTTGGTGCCAAGGGAAGCCAGATTAAACATAAAACTTTTTCTTGTTGTTTTTAGTACATATTTTCCATTTGTTTTTAATAAAGAGACTGATTAATTATATAATGTGCTTAAGTCTTAGGCCAACAAAGCTACAGATGCATGACATCTAGTTTAAAGAAAACCTTTCATTTTAGGCTATTGTCTTAATATTCTTGTAACTTATTATTTGAAAGTAAAAGTTCAGATTTCTGTTGTCATCGGTTAGCTGCACTGCTTAACTCGAGGTAGTTTTGGTTAGGCCTACTTATATTGATGTCCAGTGGTCTCCAGTAAATGCTATAGAAAACGTAGTCCCATGGACGTTTCTGGAGATCGCGAATTATGTAGCTGGAGGTCAGTATGGCTGCATTTCATATTTTAAGCGAACGCTACGGGGCAGTATAATGCTGTTCCTTTTTGCGCTTACCGGCTGACCGCTTACCTCCGTGTGGAGGGCTTTCCCACTGCAGCCAGTTTGTCCAGTTAGCTTGTCGTGTACATCGGCGGACTTGAGATAGGTTCGAGTCCGGGGAAGAACGGTTCCAGAAATCAGGTAAGACAAAAACAGAATCCAAAAAAAAATTATGAACAAGTTCATAACAGGGTGAGAATGTGGTAAAATCCAAAAACGTGGTAAAAATCAGACGAGGGCTTTTCTTTTTCTGGATGGTTTTTGTAAATTGTTGGTTGGGTTTAGGGAAGTAAGTGGTTTGGCGGGTCAATCGGTAAAATTGGTTGGGTTTAGGGAAGGAGGAGGGTTGGTCAGTCGATTGGCCGGTCACACAGTCAATCATTCAGTCAGTCAGACAGACGGTCGTTCGACAGCAGCCTCTGGTGAGTTTTCACAAGGGCACTCGCGAGAGACATTTGAGATACGAAAAAGCGCACACAGCGGCCTCTCGTGGATTCACGAAAACAAATGCTGAAAAATACGTACCTCCCGGGATGTATTTCGCGGTCTCCAGAAACGTCCACTGGACTACGTTTTCAGAATGAGCCTGGGTTGAAAGTTTTCCATATTCCAAAACACCGGTGTATCATATTTTCTCATTTTACTCTGGGACTTTCCCATTGTGGTGATCACAACAGATTAGTGTCACAGGGATCTTTCTGCTGCAGATTTTGCATATTGGCTCATCTAAACTGGCACTTTTTATTTCGGTTAAAATCCAAATATTGTCAGAAGGATGACATCGCTTTCGATTTTGGGATAAGAACGAATAATTTGGCTGCAATGACGGCAAGAAGCTGGTTTCAAACTCTATCAAGTGATTAATTGCCTAAAAAATTGTAACACATTAACCTTTTGAGATTAATTGCATGCATTACGTGTTAACGTTGACAACCCTTTTATATATCTGTGTGTGTTTATGTGTGTGTTTATGTTTGTATGTCTTTAGACTGAATAACATACTGCAATAAAAAAGTAGGATAGTGTAGGCTGTATTAAGATATTTTTCTTACTACAATTTATTTCACCGTGAACTTCTTCATTTGATTAAAGTGCTAATAAATCTTTATAGCTTAAATTGTTATAGCTTAAATCTTAAACAATAAATAAAGCCCTTTAGTCTAATACAACAGATTAACCTAAACCTTTACTGTATAACAATACTGTAAAAACAACCACTTGGAAGTAAATTATCCCTTATGTATCATGTTCTATGACTAGATGGACCAGAACAACGATGATGTGTGTTATGCCTGTCGCTGTGGGCAAGATCTGTCGTGTTGTGATGAATGTCCACGGGCTTTTCATTCAGACTGTCACCTACCAGCTGTACCTGAAGGCTCTGGGTAAGTGAGAAACAGATTCACTAAATAAAATCATTAAGACTGCAAAGCACATGTGTATACTCATCCTTCTGTATTTTAACACAGGAAATGGATTTGCACCTATTGCGTGTTAAAAACCAGTCAACAGTGGCGTGTTTCCAGTAACATGACTGAACAGGAAGCTTTTGATGCTCCAGTATCTCAATATATACTGGTAAACACACATACTCTATAACTATAACCATTCTTTTGGTTTTGGATATTTACACTGTTGGTGAACAGCCCTTAAATGTTGCCTTATAGTGCTCGAATCAGTTATAAGCCTAATGTTGTGTATGTGTGTTGTTTGTCTTCTGTAGCAGTGCCACTACCTGCTGTTATGTATGTACAAGGAGGATATCCAGAGGGTGTTTGTAGAGGATCCACGCCCAAATGTGAGTTTGTCCTGCTGTGTTTTAGGTGTTACTAATGTCTGTATCCCTCTCCTCTCATATCTTAGTTTAATTCAAATCAATACAATAATAACAATAAATAAATAATAATAAAAATAAAGTAGTACAAAATAAATTAGGAAATAAAGATGATACAAATATACAATTCTAAAGTATGATTCTAAAAATAAAAGAATGGCAGAGTCCAGTCGTCAACCCAAGTAGCAATATCAATATCATGTTTTCTTTCAGTGGATGAATAAATAAAACATTGTCAGCCAATGAGAATCTACACTGATTTAAAGAGCCCCTATTAGGGTTTTTTGAAAATTAGCTTCCATGCAGTGTGTAACAGCTCTAAGTGAATGAAAACATCCAGCTGAGGTTTAAATCTGTTTAAAACCTTTCGAGTTGGGTTCGGATCTTTTGCTTGAACGCGTCGATGTCGACACCGTACATCACCAAATATGAAGTTCCAGATCTGGTAAAATGTGAACATGCATTTGACTTCAGACACTAGTGGAGCGCTGGGGACTGATCATGATGCGAAGATGACGATCACTGACAGATGGAGATTCGGCTCTGGGGAATAAAGGGTTAAAGATCATTTTCACAACAACACCACAGTATAGCCAACCTAGTGCTGTGTTTGTTCCTGTCATTTTCTGATTTTTGATACAATAACCTAAGCTGCACCACGGCACTCATCAGCCGTTTACTATTGAAGGAAGCAGCAGAGACTATTATGTATGGTACTTTGTCAGACTTTGACAGGGGCTTTGTCAGTAACTGTTACAGTTCCTATAGACCAGTTTCTTCTCCCTCTGGACCATAACATATAAATGTAATTAAAATTGTTGCCTCATTTTGTGTTGTTTGCAAAATATGTGTTTAATTGTGTGTTCTAAGTTGTAATCGGCCCACACGGCTTGCAGTCCCTTATCTATTATAGATCAGTGCTTGTACTGTATTTCTCAGGTTAAATCTTTATGGACTATTGACATATTGAGTCCAAAACCACTTTAAAATTGTGATGCTTGCTTCTTCCTTTACCGATTTAAATACGTTTTGTGCTCGTGATCCTCGTGATGTTACTATGGCTACCATCAGCTGTTCCTCACACACGCTGCGCGGTCAGTTTTTAAAATAGTTAAACTTTTGCCACTGTGTAAATTAATATTAAATGTGTGTTGTTATTACTTGGGGTTAGGGTTGAGAGTAGAGTAATATGCTCGTGTTTAACTGCATTGCTTCAATGCATTCCTGTGTTGGGCTCTTACATACTCTCTGCTACTTCATAGTCCCTAAAGATTAGAATTTTAGAATTAGAGTTTGTCAATATGTGAGCAAATGTGCTCTCAGAATCAAGAAGCAGCATGATTGATAAGTGTTCGTGCGAACAAAAGAAAACAGATGAATACCGAATGAGAGGACGATCAGGCGCATGGTGAGACACAGGCGAATAGGCAATCCTCGCTCACTGACATGAGTGATGCACGTGACGTGATGCACGTGAATGCTTAAATGCTCCCGTTTCCTTGCGCGAAGCAACCGTGCCTGAAAACGCAACTAATGCAATTGTTTCTCTTTGAAATAGATTGGAAAAAAGCGGTGCTCATGCTCCCACAGTCCTGTTGCTTTCAAGAGATCTCCAGATTTTTTTAATGCAGCAGCTGTTGCCGCTTTCGTTTTTACCATTCTTTGAACAGATTATTACTGGGCCTAACGTTAACCATGTGTGCGCGATCATTCTTTCACTATTCCACACAGAATGTTTTTCACCTGCTTTCTTTTGCTTGCAGTTATTTTTGTTAATTTGGTTTAATTATCACCCTTTACAATAACATTTTATTGAATTAAAATGTATTTATTAAAAATAAAAGATAAATCCTAAGTGTTGAGTCCTAAACAGTCATATGAGATGAAAAAAAAAGTTAAGGAGGCATGTGGACATAACACATCATTTAAATCAAGTCATTTTAGCATGCCAATGTCAAATTTATGCATGTAAAATATATTTTTTCAACAACAACATTTTGGCTAGTGAAAATGGCGAGTGGCTAGTAACGTTGGAAAACTACTAGCCACAGTGGCTGGTGATCAAAAAAGTTAATGTCAAGCCCTGGTTGGCATAAACATGCATAAAATTATATGTAATGTTGTCTGTAACATTAGGTTGAAGAAATGTACATTATTATTATTTATTTATTTTAAAGAAATTGATCAAAATAAACTAATGTATCTCCAGGTGGACAGATACTCTGAGTTCATTTCTCAGCCAATGTGGCTGGACAGAATAAAGTCGAAGTTGGAAGATAACAAGTATCTGAAGTTTGGAGAGTTCGTCTCTGACTTTCGGCTCATTTTCAGCAACTGCGAGAAATTTAATCAGGTAAGAATCATTAGAACACATGAAACACAATAAATACATCACCAAAAAAGTACTTTTGAATTATACAAGGACATTATTAATGATTCATGAATAATTAATATGATGAGAGTATGTTTAATTCTCCAGTGTTTTGATTCTGGTGTGTATTTGTTCTCTTTTGCTCTCTGAAGGACAATGAGTTTGGTCAATTGGGTGCCAAACTGAAGGAAATATTTGAGGAGGAGATCCAGAAAATCTTCTTTATCCAATAACAGCTTTCTTTCCCAAATTGTTCAAATAAGTGGAGCTTTAAGTAGCTTTCAATGTTCAATTTATCCCATTATAATGTAAGTGAGGTGTAAAGAGTACCTGAAAAAGTTACATGTTACCAATTTGAAAACCACTTGAGTAATCGTCCTAGAGAAACATATATTATTAGCTCCTAAATATTTTATTCATATACTGTAGCTCAAAGTGCACTACTTTTTGCAACCCTGGCTCATTGGGAATACAAGCCCTCAGCTACATTTTTGCCAAACTGGGAAAAAATTATTTAATACAATTTAATATCATGTTAATAAAATAATTGGCATACAAATAAATAGCACAAAAACAACTTAAATATGTCTGTGATAGCCCCGGCTATCTCCATATGGATGACTTTTCAGGTGAGGTCAGTTTGCTTGGTAGCTAGCCTTGGATGATATCATACAGAAAACAGGTAAAAAATTATAATAATAATGTTAAATCATACTAAAATATGCAGCTGCTATGTGCTTTTCTCTTCTCGTTTGCTTTTGAAAACACTATCATTTGGATTTAGGGAAGGGGGAGGATCAGTCGAGTGTTAAATCCAGTCACGTATCTAGAGCACTTTAAAGAAATAAAAACTCAGCCATGGAGACAGTTCAGATTTTGTTGTGAAGCAGCTCTAAAAGTAAATTTTTATTATGTAATTTAAATTAGTTTCATTGGTAATAGGCAGTTCTACAATAGACAGCAATGTTGTTATTCAGCTCAAGGATTTCAGATTTGATTCAGTCTTTATTCACCTTTTAATATTGATTTTTAATAGATTTTTAATGTTGCGGAATGATTTAGTTTTTTAATCATTTGGATTGTTTTTTTTAATAAATAAACATGCTTTGTGCAAAAATATAGATGATTTTAATTTATTATAGTAGTTTGCTGTTCTGTCACTTCAATGTGTTGGTTCTTTTTGTTTATTTTATTTCTTTTGTTTATTTTAGTAAAACACTGAATAAGGATCTTTGATAAGCGCTTCAAATGTCTAGATAGATAGATAGATGGATAGATAGATGGATGGATGGATGGATGGATGGATGGATGGATGGATGGATGGATGGATGGATGGATGGATGCATGCATGCCCTGGAGAAGAAAAGTGGTCCAGAAACGGAGCCCGGAGCCACCCCAGTGTCTAGATGTTGCAACTTGGACACCTCAACCCTCCAAGACACCCTGAAGTAAATGCGTGAGAGGTAAGATCTGAACCATGGAGTGTGAAACCTGAGATTCTCATTTCATAAGGGTTGAGTGTTTTCACAGTGAAAACAAGCTGGTCAAATGCAAAAGGCTACCTCTGAAGTGGTTGGACATAGAGAAGCTCAATGGCAGTACAAACAGCAACATTGTTTACACCAAATCAATTCAAGCTTGAGGCACATACTTCAACACTCTCAAACATAGTTCCATGTGACTTACATTGACTCGGATAATCTTACGTTTTTGTTTTTTCTTCAGTTTTAATATTTTAAACTGCCATTCTCATAATTCACTCTTTAAAAGAGCCATTCTGGGAGATAAGCAAGTAACCCAAAGATTATTTTGTTAAATAGACATCTTTTTCACTCAATCTTGACGTTCAAGGATGCTTTAAGGCATTGTCCACAAAATACAGAATATTTAAGATGGCATTACAATTATGTAAAAATAAACTTAAGTGTAGCTTACCTATAACAATAAGCGAACTGATTGGATAGTTATTATTATTATTACTAGTTATTACTATTGCTTCTTTTACCAGTTTAACTGCAAACATATAGGTAAATATATAATATATTTTTCTCTATAAAATATGCAGTGTTTACAGTCAAAGTGAACAAATACAGTACTACTGTTACTGTTACTATGTCAAGTTTAGGTTTTGTGTAAAATATCTTTTTATAACAAATAATTCAGAAACTAAAAAGATAAGCAATAAGGTTATTTATGGAAACAAATTGTACATCTTCTAGTAGAAAACTTTATAAAAACGTACAAAAACATTTGCATGCAAAAGGTGATGCTAAAACATGAATGAAACATATGAAGTTAACAAACAAATACATAGGCTACGTACCTTGGGGGCCAAAAACTGTTCTAGTGAGTCGATTAGCTGAACTGAATCAAACGTCCTACTCAATTTTAAAACCGGTTCCATTCACTTTCGATTTATCACTTCCGCGAACTGTCGCAGTATGAGCGAGATCTGCTCAATTCAAGCGGGAGATTTGGAAACAATAACAACAACTGACTCTGCCCGGCTTTTGTCAAGCCAAAAATATACAAAATCCTCCATTCTGCTCGGTCATTGACTGGTATGAAAAATAATGCATTTTATGCTAGCAAACACCACAGTTACAGTCGCTATGTATTTGTGTGCATTGCTATGTTTCATTGCTATATTTTTAGACGATTAAACAATCTTTGTGCTGTTGTAAAGTTGTTTGAATTGATTGTTTTTAACGCATTATGTTCTAGATCTTTGAATTCACGGAAGTCAACAGCCAAATTGAGTTTCTAACGGATACGGAGTTGCTGTCTTTCTTAAACCAGAAGAAGACGGATATTTCGTGCATTGATCAACCAAACATATTCCTGACACAACTGAGAGACCACAACCTGTTGCCGGAGAAGCGTTTCAAGGCAGGCACACACTCCCTCACGCACGTGTATGCAGTAACTAAATAGCTTGGTTTAGTAACCATAATTTTAGACCGATTAGCTTTACCGTTTTTTTAACATGCACAATACCACTAGCTACCATGTTTTTAGTTGTAACCTGTGCGAAAAACACTAAACACTACTATATTCAAAAACAACAACACACTGTACATGTACTGTACAACATACTGGGGCATACTATCCAGAACTTTACACAATGTTATTTTGATAATTTTCTGAGTAAATTCATGATAGATATATTTAGTGCAAGACTTTTTTACGATAACAAAACCTATAATGGGCGACGCAGTAGGTAGTGCTGTCGCCTCACAGCAAGAAGGTCGCTGGTTCGAGCCTCGGCTGGGTCAGTTGGCGTTTCTGTGTGGAGTTTGCATGTTCTCCCCGCGTTCGCGTGGGTTTCCTCCGGGTGCTCCGCACAGATAAAGACAAATATAGATAAAGACATATGGTACTGGTGAATTGGGTTAGCTAAATTGTCTGTAGTGTATGAGTGTGTATGGATGTTTCCCAGAGATGGGTTGCAGCTGGAAGGGCATCCGCTGCATAAAACATATGCTGGATAAGTTGGTGGTTCATTCCGCTGTGGCGACCACAGTTTAATAAAGGGACTAAGCCGAAATGAATGAATGAATGAAAATCCATAATGTAGAAAAGATTTATAACTTATATATTCAGTTCTGTTCAATTCAAGCTTATTCGTATAGCACTTTTTACAATAATTAACATTTCCAAAGCAGCTTTACACAAAGGTACAAATTATTACTACATCACAGTAAAAAAATCGAAAAGTTAAAGTACAAATGAAATCAAAACTAACCATGTGATTTTGTTAGCTTACATTGCTAGTTTTGTGGTGAACAATTAATCTGTGTGTGTCATTAAAAAATACGCCCTTGTAATCTTTAATTGAAATCTGAAAATGCACTTCCTGTGTATTTTTTTTTCAGTTAAATTGTCAGATTAAGTATGTCTTAGGAGGTTAATATATTTTACCATGCTGCTTCTACTGTCAGTTTTGCCAACAAACAGAAATGGAGAAAAGGAGGTGTCTATTTGAATGTAATAACTTTCCCCAAACCCTTTTCCCGATCTTTCTGAATGAAATGCCTACTGTACTTTACTACATCCTTTCAGCTCGCAGTAGAAAAAACAATTCACGGCCACTGTTTTCTCATGTAATATTCCGTTTCTCTAGAAACTGCGTCACTATGAAAAAAAATGGTCGCAGCTTCCGCTTCAAGGAGGGGATCGAGTTTTTGCAGGAGTATGTCCTTGACTGTGGAACTACTTGCCGTTAGAGATTAGAACAGCCCCATCTCTATTTACTATTTTTTATGTTTTTAAAGGCGTCACGGTGGCCAAAGACATGCACTATAGGTTAATTGAGTTGGCTAAATCGTCCTAAATGTATGTGTGTGAATGAGTGTGTATGGATGTTTCCCAGTGTTGGGTTGCAGCTGGAAGTGCATCTGCTGTGTAAAACATGCTGGATGAGTTGGCGGTTCATTCCACTGTGGCAACCCCAGATTAATAAAGGGATTGAGCTAAAAAGAAAATGAATGAATGATGTTTTAAAATTTTGCAGCTGTAAATATGCCTGCATGATTTGGAGAAAATATCTAATTGTGATTTATCTGATCAAAATTGCAATTTAAAATGTGATTTGCTTCCATTTCATAAAAGAGCTACAGGTTTGATATGGTGGTTTTAACAGCTCCAAAGAAAGACCAGAAATAATCACAATGTATCCTACACTATGCTACTGTTTATTTAACACCTCTTAAACATTGTAAGGCATTTTTTCCAATAAATTTGGCAGTTGTCATGACAAATTAAGAAAAATAACTACAGTTTTAAATTCATTAAAATCTTATATGTAAAGATATATAAAACCTTTAAAACTTTACATTTAGATTGTTACATTTTTCACATTGTTTATAATAACGTACTTACGAACTGTCAGAACTTTCAAAAACTATATACTTGTTACCATATTTGATAGCATTGAAATAATCACAGCTTTTGCGATTTGAAATCGCGTCCTTTAGGATTGCAATTTTGGTTTAAAAACAATCGTGCAGGCCTAGCTGTAAAGCACTTTGGTCAGCCTGGTTACTTTGTTAAATGTGCCCTATAAATAAATTTACTTTGACCTTGTGTTGTGTGTAGGTTGGACATTATATAAACATAATTAACCTGCAGTTATACAGTATTGTCCTCCCAAAATGGTAATGTATAAAACATGTTCAATTAATTGTATTTGTGTATTGTATTTATTGTTTGTGTTGTCTTCGAAGTCCTCAGAGGGAGGGCATCATCTCCTCAAGTCCTTGTAGGGTTGGCATCATCTCTTCATAAGTTTTTTTAAATCTGTTTGAGTGATGCTGCGTAATCTCTAGAGGCCTCAGGATAGGCATCTTCAGGTGGAAATAGAGAGCTAGGAGAAAGACAATCAGCATAGCTGCAGTTCATGTTTTATTTGAACAAGAGGTATTAATGTCAGTGTGAAAGAATGCATTTGTAGAGATGCATTTAAGTGTATCTTACAGTTATGTGATGCATTATGTATATGCTTCACTATTAAAAATATTAGTCTTTAATGTAGTTTTAAACTGTGAGACATTATCATTATCATACTCAGACATTATCAGGAAGACTATTCAAGAGTTTAGGAGCCAGATATGAAAACGCTCAACCTTTGGTGGACTTTGCTATTGTGGATACTAGCAGAAGCCCTGTGTTTTGAGATCTTAAAGAGTGGGTGGGATAATAGGATAAGATAGAAGTTTGGTTAGACAAACATGATATTCATTATTTATAGCCTCATAGATGAGAAGCAATATTTTCTAAAGAAAATGGAACTTAACAGACTTAACAGGTGATATGCTCATAATATGTTGACCTGGTAAGGATTCTGACAGCTGCATTTTGTACTAGCTGAAGTTTATTAATAGAGGATGATGGGCAACCGGCGAACAGATCATCACAGTAATCCAGTCCAGAGGTCATAAAAGCATGAACTAGCTTTTCTGCACCTGAGATAGATAGCATGTTTATTAGCTTAGTGATATTGAAAGAAAGCTGTGAAATATGATTTAAATTGAACTGCCAATTCATCAAAGAGTGAGGCATCATGGTTTCAACAAAAAATTAAACATCTTTAAGTACGCCTGTTTTCAACATTGATAATAATAAGAATGTTTTTGGATTAGCTAATAAAAATAATAATATTAGAAGGATTTCTGAAGGATCATGCAACACCGATAGACTGGTATAATGATACTTTCCATCACATGAGTACATTACATTTTAAAATACATTCGAATATTGATTGTGAGACTGAAACTTTGGAAAAATATTCTATAAATATTATACCATCAGTTTACTCTTGTGCAGAAATGTTAGCGTAAGCTCTTCATAATATCTGACAACCTTATCATTTCTCTTTTGTCTGTAGAAGCTGAAAGCGTTGTATACTCGAGAGCAGACGCAGAAAGAAGTCTATGAGGTTCTGGACTGGCTGGGGAAAGAGAGATCTCAGGACATTCGTCGTTTCTGGCAATGAGTGTTTGAAGATCATATCATGCAGAATTACCCCACTCTACGCCTGCTTAAAGACAACCTGCCAGTTGCTGGTAACTCGTCACATTTGATTATTATGAAATTATAGAGGCTGATATTGCATTTTCAAAAACATGATAGACCAAGATTTTTTACACTGTGTGTTCTTTCTTTCTTTCTCTAGACATCAATTGCCCAGAAAGACCTCTAGATGCTGAGACACTGACAAAAAAGAGTGAAGGAGCAGCGAACAAAAAGAAGGAGAAGAAAACCGCCAGAAAGAAAAATAGAGATGCCATAGGTAGTAAGGATAGTGGTGGTCCAGGTCCTTCTTCTGCTTCCAACGTGACTCAGAAGAAACCAGCCAAGCAACCCTCGTTCTGTGAGTCTCTGAGGTCCAAGGGTTTTCTGGGTTTGCTGGTGATTGATAAAGTCAAAATTTAAATATATAAACTTTCAAATTTAAGAGAAAAAAAAAGATTTGCTAAATAATATGTCACAATTAGCTATTTATTTTTTTACTCCTTGGCAGAAGTGCAGATGAAAGTTTTTTTTTTTTTTTCGATTATATAAAGCAATGATGAGTTTTTATCTTGCAATTCTGATCTTTAATATTATAATTGAAAGGAAAATATCTGAGTTATGTGATTAAAAAAATGCAATTGACTTTTTATTTTGTCATAGAAACAAATTTTGCTTAGTAATCTGTGTCTCCTGTTCCCTCTTTCTCAGCATCTCCTGTAAAGGACGATGACCATCAGGAGATTTGGATGTTTCCTAAATATAAAACTGAGCTGCCTGTAAAATGTGGAAAAACAGAAGGCACTCTCCATCGAGATAAATTGGCCAAAGGTTCACCATCGCTGTGTTTTTACTCAAATTTTTACAAATTTTATAACAGCATATGTATTTATCGAACTTTTAATGGGCCTGTAATTGTGCATGCTGTCCATTTCTCTTATAGGGAAGAAGTGTTTTTTTGCACAGGGATGCTGGTTCTCCCCAGGTGAATTTGAGAAGTTTGCAGGGAAGGAAAAAAGCAAGAACTGGAAAGTCAGCATCCGCTGCGATGGTACACCACTTAAAAAACTCATCGAGGTAAATCATTCAGACACTTACAGACTGAGAAAACATGGGATCTTTGTTGAAGCATTGATGTTCTTGTCCTAGGTTGTATAGCTGGGAACTGTCTATTTAGTGCACAAATACTTGTTGATATTTTACAGTGCCAAATTAAAAGTGTGAACTCCTTGCAGACTCATTGAAAATATCAATAATTTTAAAGAGATCAAGCAAATTGCATGTTATTTTGTTTGATTAGTCCAGTCCTGAGTAAGATATGTTACATAAAATATGTGAACATATAGTTCATAAGACAAAAACATGGTAACACTTTATTTTGATGGTCCATTTGAGTATTAGTAGACTGTCTGCTTAATATCGGTTAATACTGCTCCTTCAACAGACATCTAACTGACTATAAGAAACTTTGCAACTACATGTCAACTTACATTAACCCAAACCCCAACCTAACAGTTTACTTATAATCTAATGAGAATTATTTGGCATGTAGATTCAACAAAAGGACCATCAAAATAAAGTGTGACTAAAAAGGTAGCTAAAATTATTAAAATAACCCCCTTAAAGTAAACTGAGAAAATATTTTGATGAATCTTCATATCCATGTATTAATTAGGCAAACATGATGTGGTAATTGTCCCTTTAAAAACCTTTATTACTATTTCTTTATTCTTTTATTTTATTATTTTAAATGTAACATTGTTTTAAAATGGTTGTTATCTCAAGTATATACACTTTCATATTTATTTTTAAAATGGACCACAAAACAAGTCTTAAATTCATGGTTTGGCGTGTATGGCGATGTAAATAATACAGTATTTGTTATAGATAAGTATTAATCAGCATTTTTGCAAATGATGTGGGTACATTCAAATGTACTTTCACTGTGTTTTTGTTTTGAACATAACTGTTTTCACACCATTTAATTATGCACATGCAGTAATATCTATAACTAACAATTTGCTGTTTCACCTTCACAATTTTGAAATTGAAAACTTATGATGATTTACCTTATTCATGAAAATGATTTCTGATTTTCATTTCCATGAGTGGCAGAGCTGACGTTGACAGTTGCTTTCCCTTCTTATTCTTTCAGGAGAATCATCTTCAGTGTAAACCGATGCAGAGAAAGCAGGGGACATCTGTCCGAAAAGTACTTTCTCTCCGTTTGTTTTGTTGTTCCTCTGTTTTTCCTTTGACATTCATCAAAACACTATCTTTAATCCATGCAGAGCAAGAAAGTACAGATTGTGATCAGTTCATCTGAGGACTCCAGTCCAGGTGAGGCAGAGTCGTCATAATTCACACTCATTTCATCTACAGAGTTTTTTTTCTAGACAGGGATGATTACAAATTGTTACAATGTTTTTTTTATTCTTGTTGCGGTTTGCTTCCACTTGGCAAAGTTTATAAAGGGACCAAAATTGTTAAAACAAGTAGCGTGCATTGGTCAGAGTTCCATGGTTTATTTTCTGTTTTTGCTTAGCTGTCATATGTCATTGTTTTATTTATGACAATGAGTAATAAGACATTATGGCCATTTAAATGAAGCCATTATTAGTGAAAAGGTGCACTTTAATTTTGAATAGTGACACCTACAAACATTACCACCAAAGATAAATCAGAGGTACAGTAAAGCCGCGGTCACAAAGCACTCTTCGCCCAATAGACTTCCATTCAAACGCTCAAGTTTTGCAGTTCGCTGCGTTGGAAAGTTCAAGCTTGGTTAACTCTGACCTGCAAAATCACGTCACGTGGCTGCATGAGACCACTCTCAGATTAAAACATGACCTCTCTGTAGAGAAATGTAAAATGTGAAGCAATCACTCGCTTTTTTTATTGTCTAATCAACTTGTTTAATCCCGCCACTTTTGGCAGTGCCGCATGACAGAGTTTTCTCAAACACTAGTGTGACCGCGGCATACGACTTTGGCCCAATCCAAATTACAGATAAAAGACCAATCTATCCCTAAGCCCTTTCCCTTGTCTCAATTTTCTTTAGCTTGAAGGCGTAGGGCTAAAGGGGAAGGGCTAGATACCCCTTCAAACAGAGATTTTTCAGGACCACACTCGAAACCAAGGGGTAAGAAAATTTCCCAGAACACACCAGCCACGGCGGCATCATGACTGCACTCGGAAGTAAGGAGATCCACAAATTAGTATTTTTTGTCATTATTATTAATTTTTGTAACAAACAAGCACATGTTTTAATATATTCATAACTGCATTCGTGTTTTACCATCATGCTTAAAAAAACGCTAAAATACAAAAAAAACCCGCAAAATTTCGCTATCTATAATCTTTAATAATAACTCCTGTATAGCAGTCCCACAACATTCTGACACTCGATGACACTCGAATACCCTGTCAGAAAGTTTAGTGACCGGGAATGAGCATTTTACAGTGTCTTGTATATTGTTATTGTTGTTTTCGTGTGTTAACATAGATAAATATAGCCACGGTGTAAATGCACAGTACAGTTACGATCTTATTTTCACATTATATTGTTATGATAACATGATATTGTTGCCTTGAGTAATTTCCTGAAGATTAATACCAAAAAATGTCACAACAGGAATAACTCCAGCAGTCGGGATCGTCTGATCTCATATGAAGCAAAAGATCACGATGACATATATGGTGACGTGTGCAGGTGCTGTAGTGCTGTCCCAATTCTTAGGGGTAAATTTTGAAGCCCTTCCCCTTTACACTCTTTTTCATGGGCTAAGGGGAAGGGGAAAGGGTAGGGGTACAAAGATAGAATTGAGATTGGGTCTTTCTTGTACACAGTCTCGTTTCAGTGGTCAAGGGTTATAAAAATCGATTTGTTGAGTCCACCTATATATTGCCTGTCATTTCATATTGCATTTAATTAGCAATTTTAAAATTAAAACAAAAAAATATAACTTTTATTTTAATACACATTTTCAGCATTAATTATGAGCTTAAAGATCTAGAATTACGCATTTATAGTCTATTTGCATTATGGAGAAAATTAACAGATGAACCGAGACATGAAGCAGATGAATGTTGATCTTTTTCTCGAAATGACAACAGTAGAAACAATAATAAACAATAATAGAAAAATACAATAAGACTAAAATATGGCAAAAATACCAGATGGTATTTTCGGTCAATATTCCTAACGTAGAAACAGCTCTCGTTTGCCCGTCACGAAGATGCTAACTTGGAATAAATTGAATTTAGAATGGATGGAATAATAATAAATATTTTCAGGTCTTTAATTTTCCATTTGCAAATTGCAACAACAGAACATTATAGTTCTACCTGCAGTGCTTTATGTAGAAAACAATAAAACATATAATGCACACAAAGTCCTTATGCTGATGATACACAGGGCCAGGGGCGGACTGGCCATAGACTGATTTCATGCGGCCGCCATTTTTAAAGGCAAAATCGAGGCTGCGGTAGGAAGAAGCCATATCGTTGGGAGTTACATAGGAACATTGTGTACCTGGCTTTATATCTTATCAGTGCAGAGAAAGTGACACAAATTTATCATTTCACCGCCTTCCGAGTGACCCGAAGGTCCGTTCTGAATGAATGGTGAAAATAAAAAGGGATATCAGAGCTAATTTTCAGCTAAGTTAAGGGAAATGGCACTAGTTAGCTACCGTTTCTTTCCCAAACACACGTTTTAGATGCCATTTATCAAACTCGAGTTAATGAACTGATTCTTTCACTATATTAGACTTGTCACGATACTGAATTAAAAGTAAAACTGTCAATTTCCCGCTAACATTTAAGGCACTGTTAATGGCTTTCTTAAAACAGCGCTGATTAGCCATTGTGTTCATGTGCTCAACAGAAATGGCTGTGATTGGCCGAGAAGGGCTTCAGTTCACCCTCCGCTGTTTACCGAGTACAAACAAAGACGAGCGTTCTGCTTGATGACTCAACTGATCTCCATGGCTGCTTCGCGCTCCAGTGTCCGCGTATCTGTGTTTGCACTGGGTGAAGAGCGGTAGCTTATCAGCGCTTTTTATGAACGCGCTCAGTGGCGCTTGAATGTTTGGGGGAAATGGACGTTTTTAAAACTTCAGTACTGGGACAACACTATTACAAACAACATGAGGTTGTGCTACAGAGGTCTGCAGTGTTTTATCACTCATTGGGTTACACAGGCTGAAGCAGGAAAGCGTCCCCACTGTGTTTAATTGGTGCCATGAACAAAAGCCTTGGAGGACACTTGAGTATATTACTCTTAAAGAGATTGTGATGTTGTTTGATGCTAAATTGCTTTTAATTGTTTAAATGAAACTTACTGAATGATATTAAAGGGATGTTTACACCATTTCCGCATTTTGAAATCTCTGCAATAGCTGGAGGTTTATAGTACACAGCATGTAACTGCAATGTTTACAGTGCTGGTCCTATACTTCCGGGTTTCTTCCCACCGCAGCCTCGCTTTGTTCTTTAAAATGGCGGTCGTGAAATAAGTGTATAGGGTGCACTGGGACATTTCCGGTAATAGTGAATTTGGTCTGTCCCCCCCCCACCCCCCCCCCCCCCCCCCCCCTATTCTCTTATTGATCGCTGCAACACCTCCATACCCCTAAGTGTGTCAGTGCTATGCATTAAAAGCCAATTTAAACAAGTGGATCCTAAGCTTGGCTATAAAAATTGGCAGGTTAGTGATTGTACGAAGCTCAGTAGGAAGGATATTCCAGTGTTTAGGACCTGCCACTGCAAAAGAGTGGTCACCCCACTGCTTGTATCTTGACCAAGAGACTTCAAGCAGCAGTTGGCCAGCAGATCGCACAGCTCTGCTGGGTTTGTGAATGCAAAATTTGGCATGAATAAATAGAAGCAAGGCCATTGACGCCATTAAAACAAACATCAAAAGTTTAAATTCTATTCTAAACTTAACAGGGAGCCAGTGGAGGGAGTAGAGAATTGGTGTAATGTGTTTACTTTTCCGACTGTTAGTTAACATGCGAGCAGCAGCATTTTGCACAAGCTGCAAATGATGAAGACATGACTGATTAACTGCAACATAAAGTGCATTACAGTAGTCCAAACGTGAACTTACAAAAGCATGGATGGCTTTCTCAAGATCAGCCTTGCTCAGGAAGGGCTTGACTTTAGAGTGAAGGCGAAGCTAAAAAAAGCTTGCTTCAATCACCGAATCAACACACCTGCCTGGCTGAGAGCAGACGAACATCGGCCTGTCCATCCCGAATCTGCCACTGCATCTCATCTCACTGTAGTTGTTAAATGCGATGTATAATTCACTTTGCGTAATAGACCTATATCCAACGAGTCGGTTTTTTGAATCTGTTAGCGTACTTGTTCTCAGATAACATGTTTTGGCTGAACGTAAAGATAACTTACCTATTAATTTATGTAACCATGTACACTGACTCTGTGCATTTGACCGATTGCTTGCCCTTATTTCCTATATTGTATAAACTTATTGTACTTTATACTTTTATAATTATTATTGATTATTAAAATTAAATCTGATTATTATATTCAGCAAAAGAGATGGCTCTTTCGTATTTCACCATGCGTTTCCTCTGATAATCTTTATTGTGTGCATATAGCCTGATATTAGGAACATTGCTTAATGTAATTTTTTCATTTTATTGTTACGATAGTGAAACATAGCCAGGGTGAATAACGTTATAAAAGTGCACTGCTGTTTCATTTGAAGATTTACTTATGTCCTCATGTCCTCGAGAGTTTATTTTAAACTCTATATGGGGCTTGCAAAGTCTGAACTTTGTGCACTTGATATTAAGAAAAAGCCCCAATCAGGTAGCGCGAATGTTTGCAGCCACGCCTCTGTTTTCAGATGTCTCCATTTTTCCCCATCCGCACTGACACGGAGCAGCATTTTCAAAACGCTCCGTTTTTGGGACTCTCAAACTCTGTGGTTGTTTGGACGGAAGGCATAACCGTAGCAAAACTTATGCGTTTTAAAACGAAAACGTATTAGTAATGTAATACGTTTATTAATGTCTGAATGTATTTGTGTAATTTATTCCTCAAGACTTAAGACCGGACTTCTCAGGAGGAGGATCACAGTTTAGAAGTAGACTTGGTGATGATGATGAGGAAGAGGAGGAAGATGAGATGGGAGATCTGACTGTTTTCCAGGCTCCAACTTTACCAGTCGCCTGTGTCTCACTCAGTGGCACTCTGTACAAAAACCGGTTTGCCACAGGTGTGTTCCTGCACTGAATGCACACACACACACACAACTCAGCATGCAGTTGTCTTGTTTGTGTCAGAGGTTTAAATGGGAGGAGTGTATGTTTATTTTATGTTGCAGGGAAGCGTGGGAAGAGTATACGGACTGAGGAACGCTGGTTCACTCCGGAGGAATTTGTAAAGGAGGAACCCACTCTCACCAATGGACTCTGGAAAAAAGACATACTGTGCCATGGAAAAACTCTCAACTTTTTATGCAAGGTAACCAGTGGGAGAGAACGATACAAGTATAATGATACAGTATACAGTTTAATAAGACAAGCGAGAGATCATGATTATAATGCTTGCTAATATTGATCATTTTCAGAAAAAGATCCTGCAGATTCATTCTCTTCTGTGTGAATGTGTGGAATGCAGCACTGATCCAGAAGACCTGGTGAGAATCTTGCAATCTTAAAGAGCCCCTATTATACATTAAAAAGGGTCAAATTTCCGATTTATGGGTCTCTAACAACACACTGATCTGCATGCAAGGTAAAAAAACACTTTCATGGTCTTATAATATGAATTTATTTTTACCTGATTATCCCAGCGACTCCCATATGAATCGTTCAGCGATTCATTTGTTCCCAAACCCCTCCTTAGCGCAAAGCTAATCTGCGCTTATTGGACCGACGACAGCCTGTTGCGATTGGTTGACAGCGTTGACAGCCCGAAACATGCTTCATAGTAAACTTATTAATACCACAGTTAACAGTACCCGGTTCTCAACAGGGTTAACGTAACGCGTGCTGCATGACTCATGACTTCAGGATCTGTCTTTGCTGCTGTGTTAGTGGGCAGGGCTCCAGATTTAAATTTTCCCGGGTTTGCGCGCGCAACAATTGGGCGGGGCTTATGTTTCGTAGCCACGTCACGCCGAAACGCCTAAAGACTCGTTAACAAGACGATTCATTCTAACCACTGTACTTTTTTTTTTAAGATGAATCAATAGTTTTAAAAACTGTCCACTTTCAGATTTAAGTCTTAACTGGACATTTTACTTCACTTAGAGCTGTGTTACACACTACATGGAAGGTCATTTTCAAAAACCCATAATAGGGGCTCTTTAAAACACATACTAGATCAAAAGGAACTACAGCACCAGTGCTGACATGATTGTCATAAGGTGCTGTCATAGTAACACCATGTCCTAAGTACATGCAACATGGCGCCATGAAAGGTATGCAAAAGGTGTCTTTTCCGTGTTAAAAGGAGTTTTGACCCTAATTATCTGCGACGCGCAAAATGACAATTTAAGAAAGCGCTTTAAATTACACAATGCAGCAGCAGCTTTATTCAGTGTTAAATGTTCGCAATGTGAGTTTGAACACCATTTTACTTGATATTTATTGCCATACTACTAAAAGCAGCAGCAGATATTTCACTTCAGATCTTGAAATAAAATAACTAGCAGACAGTTTGAAAATAAAAGTCAGAGCTCAGTGCAAACCAACAACATCAGTCACTCAGTAACCTATTAAAAATGTTGAAGAGGTTTAATATGTATTCATTAGATTAAAAGCCTTTAGCATTTCATTGGGAGTGCAGTGGCTGGTATTTAAATGTTGTCGTGTCACATAACATTTAGTGCAAACAGCCAAAGTGCTTGTCTCTGGAATCTTGTTACGCTGCATGTTGATAGGATACACATTGACCTTTGTGCACACACATGTATTCCCTAAGCTTTATAACATTATGATTGAACCACTGAGGACACATGAACAATTTTGAGGATGTTTTTGGGATCTTTTCTGGACATTAAACATTAGAGAGGGTGGAAGATCACAGAGCTCTTGTATTTCATTTAAAATATATTTAATTGTGTTCAGAAGATGAACGAAGGTCTCAGAAGTATGGCACAATGTTAGAGTGTGTAATTAATGACAGAACGTTCAGTTTTTCCATTTTTGGGTGTAAGCCCTCTTTAAATTGTGCTGAAGCCCTGTTGGGCCCCCGGCCCCTGTAATTGAAAACCACTTTTGTAGATGAGAACAGCAAAATGCACTTGAGCTAATATGTTGTATAATGTTCTATATCTAGGCTGACCAGAACAATGATGATGTGTGTTTTGCGTGTCACACTGGGGGAGATCTGGTGTGTTGCGATGAATGTCCACGAGCTTTTCATACATACTGTCACCTACCACCTGTACTCGAAAACGCATCTGGGTGAGAGAGAAACAGATTCTCTAAATAAAATCTTTAAGACTGTAAAGCATGTGCTGTACTGTATATTCATCCTTCTGTATGTTCTAACACAGGGAATGGATTTGCACCTTTTGCGGAATAAAAAAAAAGCGAAAATTGCAGGGCTTCAGCAACACGACTGAACAAGACGTGTAACCTGAAGAGACATGCTACTTTATTGTTTATAGTTTTTAATTATTTGAATATGATTTGTGATATTTTTTATTTGTTCATGTGTATATTATTTGATTTTGTTCAACAAAAGTGCTTCAAACTATGTTTGAGGACCATGACAGCAAATTTTCAGGATTTGTTTTCTTTTCTCTAGTTCATTTGGTGCTTCATGATGTTTTGTTGTGTTCTGCATTAAGCATATAAACAATAAATGGATTGTGATTCATCAGTTCTGAAGTCTGGATCGTTTATTTGACCAGGAGACTACAGAAAGCTTTTGCTCCAGTATCACAAAACATACTGGTAAACACACACAGACATAAACTCAGTTTAAGCACAATTATTTAATGTTTTCAAAAATATTCAGATTAATGTAGGTATAGCATTGAGTTTTCAGTCACCACGAACCAAAGCTTCAGCTAAAAACTAAGTTTTCAAATAAGTCACCTGCATCTTGTATGGCTAGGGGTATCACATTAAGTATGTTCAGAGAAGCATTTGGAGTGCAAACTGCATGCCTGCGTACTAAACAATTGTACCACCAGGTGGCAGATACTCTGAGTTCATATCTCAGCCAATGTGGCTGGACAGAATAAAGCTGAAGTTGGAATAGAACAAATATTAGACATTTGGTTTGCGTTTGGTTTGCCATAAAGTGGAGTTTGCCTTTGACCTTCAGCTCATTTTAGCGACTGAAGAACATTTAATGAGGTAAGATTCATTTAAACACATTAATCATAATAAAAACATCACTGAAAAACCTTTGATTGTTCTCTCTTTCTCTCTGAAGGACAATGAGTTTGGCCAATATGACAGCAGACTGAGGAAAATCTTTGAGGAGGAGATACATAAAATCCAGTTCTGCAGTGTTATTGCCATTTTATTTTCTATATATACAAATAAAATCAGGTGTGTCATCAAGGGGATGTCAATAATCTTTAAATAATTAAGATGGATTATATTTATTATGGCATTGTCAAAGAAAAGGTGGCTTGGATAATGGATGCCTTGGTTGCTGTTCATGCTGTACATCTTTTTGTAATGCCATTTTTACAAATAAATTAAGTTATAGTAGTTTGTAGTTTTATGTAATTTCTTTGCAAAGGTTTTTGTTGTTTTATGTAATTTTTTTTTTTTCATGTATGTTGTAAAGCAGGGATGAGCGAACTCGATTCTGGAGGGTCAGTGTCCTACATAGGTTTGCTCCAACCCTAATCAAACATACCTGCCTGTAACTGATATTGAAGACACTGATTAGTGTGTTCAGATGTGTTTGATTAGTGTTAGAGCGAAACTTTGCAGGACACCTGTTCTCCAGGAAGGAGTTTGCCCCATCCTTGTTATAAAGCATAAAGCTGCGGTCACACTGGGCTTTTCCTCCCATAGACTTCCATTCATACGCACGCGAATGCGTCAGACTGGAAACACTGGGACATGCGTTAAGTTTCGCAGTTCACTGCAGTGCAGAGTTCAAGCTTGGTGAACTCTAACCTGCGAAATCGCATTACTTGACTGCATGAGACCAATCGAGGATCAAAACACGACCTCTCTGGACAGAAATTTTAAACATGGAGCGATCGCTCGCTTTTTTTAATGTCTAATCATCTTGTTTAATCCCGCCCCTATTCGCAGCGCTGCACGACAGAATTTCGCACACACAAAGCCCGGTGTGACCATAGCTTCAGTCTCAAACTTGATTTCTGGAGGGCCGCAGCTCAGCACAGTTTTGCTCCAACACTAATCCAACACAGCTGATCCAACTAATCAAGGTGTTCAAGTCTACTAGAGACTATTAAGTAGGTATGAGTTGGAGCTAAAATCTGTAGAGCTGTGGCCCTCCAGGAATTAAGTTTGAGACCATTGTTGTAATGCATCATGAATTCGATATACAGTTCAAACATCCAGTTTTGGTGTTTGGTAGAATCAAATGTACAAAAGTAATTTTATATAGAGAAAGCATATTAAATGCATGTAAAATGTGTAAGGTTAATGCAGAGGCAGCAGTCAATCCAAGTCTGAGTTCGCATCCCAACCTGCAGAACTTTTGCAACATGTCGACAAAATAAACCAAACTCTTTCAGATCTCAGGTACAACTGCAGTGTTTGATTTTTAGATGTGGTTAACTACAGTATACCTTTAAATACACAGTTCTATCTCCAAAGAGCTTACAATTCAAGTTTGCATTAATCAGAAACCCAGACCTGGAGCTTCACACCTTTTTAGGGAAATTAATTTTTATCAAACACTCTTTAATATAACCACACACTTTGCAAATAATTCAAATGACACCAAACAAATGTAAAATATAAAATTTCATGTTTTATTGAGTTTAGTGCTTTGAGCTATGCAGGATAAAGAGAAGAGAGAGTGGAAGGAAAATTCTTTGGAGACCCATTTCATCACACGAGAAAACATTAGTACCATACTACTTCATGAATTATTTACAGTATCATGTGATTTGTTGTAAAACAAATGAATGATATTTCTATGTGTGTTGTTGTTTTAAAAGAATTCAATTCAGATAATTCTTCAGGTATTTTTAGCTTTACAGAAAGGGATTTTGAGTCCTTCAAATAAAATTTTACTTTTGTGTTAGAAGAAAGAAAACAACAAGGATGAGGGTGAGTAAACTATGACTTTATTGTATATCACTTGCTGTGTTCTGTAATGTAGATTTACAGCTATTGTTAATAAACTATGGTAATATGCCATTAGTTATAAACTAACCTATTTGTGGTATTAAAATATATTATTATAAAATGTATTGACAATAACATAGTGACTTAAATGACTCGTCTTTAGGATTAAGAAAACGATGAATAAATAAATAGTCTGTACACTTCAATGTACATAAACTAACCATATATTTTTATTGTAATCATTTAATAATTTAACTGCAAACCTGACCTATATGTGAAATTTCAGTCGGAAATGAACTTTTTTCTTAGCCTCCTTTGTTTATATTGATTTATTTTACTTTAAAGACCTTTCACATGGCATTCAGAGGTTTTTGCATCTGAACTCGTATATAAACCTGACACATATATTTTTCCTCTATAAATTATACAGCATCAGTGATTAATAACAATTAATTTGTGTTCATTAAAATGAGGTTGCTTTAATATCCCTTACTTTAAATTATGATTTTTCCCAGTGGGGTTGCAGCTGGAATAAAACATGCTGGGTAAGTTGGTGGTTCATTCCGCTGTGGCGACACCAATTTAATAAAGGGACTATAAGCCGAAAAGAAAATGAATAAATGATAACGTCAAACTTGTAGCCTAGAAAGACTTGTATGAATGAGACTACAGAAATCTAATGGCAATCACATTTGACACGGTTTGGATTTCACAGTTTTTTTAAATAAATGGCACCATATATTTCAAAAACCTTTTTCATTGACATTATTTCAACCAAAATTACAAATATATCTACATACGTATGTTGAAATTAGCTATAATTTTATATATGTTCAGGAGCTACACCTACTTTGAAAGGTTTCGCTTTCGTTTTATTCACTTTTGTTTTATCAGTTAGCCTTCGAAGTTAGCTGTCCCGGTATGGCCAAGCTTTGTTCAATTTAGGCGGGAGATTTGGAAACAACAACAACCTGTCCTGCACAGCTCGTGTCAAGCCATATACAACTCCATACAGCTTATTAACAGGTAAGCGAATCAATGCTAAACTGCTTTTAACACCAACATGGAGTAGAATGTTGGGGCTGTTCTGATTAAGAAATGTTGGTTCGTATGTAGATTTCATACGGAACTGTTTCTGTTGTAACGTAAACAATATTCACGCGGTTGTAAAGTTGTTTAAAACAGTTTGTTGTTGCATTATAGATCGGTTAAATGGAATTCAACGGCCAAATGGACTTTCTTACTGATGAGCAGTTGCTGTCTGTCTTCCACCTCAAGAAGACAGAAATTTCGTGCATAGAACAGCCGCTTATTTTCCTCACACAACTGAGGGACCACAACCTGTTGCCGGAGACGCGTTTGAAGGCAATAACACACACAGAAGTACACATTACAAGAATTAACAATGTTCATTCATTCATTTTCTTTTCGGCTTAGTCCCTTTATTAATCTTGGGTCGCCACAGCGGAATGAACCGTCTTAACAATGATTAATTTAGTAAAATTAAAGTGTAACAAATTTGTTTGTTGGACTGATTATGCTACTACAGTTTTAATACAAATACTGTTTGTAGAATTAGTCTGTGGTTAGTGAATTAATGTAATCTTCTGTTTGTTTGAAAATTGTACCACAATGATTTGGTTGCTTATTTTTATGGACAGCATTATTAAAATAAAACAAAAATATTTGGAGAACTATATAAAACTAACTAAAGAAAGTAAAGATTTTGGCCATTGCACCATAATAATAATTGAAGAGGTTAGATGCAAAAACCTTTTTTATCTCTAACTTTATCTGTAATTCTATAGTTATCTCATTAATATATTGTTAGACGTATACCATGGCAATATCAGTATCAGAAATAGTTATAGATGAAATTTCCATCAAAAATGTTAATTTTTCTTAGCTTCCTTTGTTAAGATATTTCACTTTAAAGAGGACTCATTCTTTGCCTTAAAATTGATATTACTGAACTTACACACGGAAGCCTGATAAAACTGCTAATTTTAGAGGAACCTTTCAGATGGCATTTAGAGGTTTTTGCCTCTAAACTCTTCAATTGTTGCACTTCTGAGTAATATTATGTATCATGTCAATACCTTACTGTGGGTTTGTTATCGTGCAGGGCAGGCTATAATATTATATTTTGGAAGGACATTAGCACGTTTTTGAACAGTAGACTATGCGCAATATTTATTTTTATTTCTTGCAAATGTGCATTTTTATATCTAACTTTATTTCTAATTCTACACAGCAAAATTTCCAGTGTTGTTTGGAGTTGTTTTTAGAGTGTTACATTTTTTGAGTTAAAAAGTGTAATTTGTGGTGTTAATTTACATGACATAAACACCTGCAGTGTACCCTTGTTGGCAGAGTAAGGGTTGTTACTGGGTTGTTACTAGATCGGATACGTTTGCGGCCGGAATTTAATGAGAATTATGTCTATTATTTAGTTAATTTCCCATTAATTGTATTTTATAAACGTTAATAATCAAACCATGTTCATAGAAAGGGTATAGTTATCTCATTAATATAATATTTTAGTCATATACCATGGCAATATCAGTACTTTTTTGGAAAATTGGACCATAATAAAGCATTTTTTGGACATTTAGCTACAGGTATACCCATTCTTTGGGACATGTGCTGTGTATATACCATTTTATTTTATTTTTTTACTATTTTTTAAAAGTGGAATTGCAGTATCATGGTGTAGATTGGTATGTACCATAATTCATATAATTGCTGCCATAAACCTTTCCACTGCCATAGTTATCTTATTAAAACATATTTCTAATCATATATATTGGCAATACCAGTGTTTTATTGGGAATTATACCTAATAATACATTTTGTACACTCAACTATAGTAATGTTTTTAGTTTTATCCTCCATGTTTTTGTAAACCTACACTTGCTCTATCACATTTGTATCTTAAAATACCCCACAAAAAGTCTCTGTTATGAGTTTTGACATGTTTGAATTTGGTACTAAAATATTTGGTACAGTAAATATGCCAAAAAAAGAGTAAATTACATTAAAAAAAACTTTCAGGTAGTGAGCATGAGACTGAAACATTAGAAAATCTGTAAAATACCATGATATTATCATCTGAAGCCACCAATTATGCAGAAATGTCATTGCTAGAATGTAATAAACTCATACTAATCTCCCTGTTTTTGTCTGTAGAAGGTGAAAGGGATGCGCACTCGAGAGCAGAGGCAGCAAGGAGTCTATGGTGTTCTGGAGTGGCTAGAGAGAGAGAGATCTCAGGACATTCGTCGTTTCTGGCGCTGTGTGTTTGAAGATCATATCGTGCAGAAGTACCCTGCACTACACCTGCTCAAGAAAAGCCTGCCAGACACTGGTAGCTGAAGTCCATTGCTATGAAATTTAAAGGCTCATTCTGCATTTTTCAATATACTGGATCAAGATTTAATTTATTTTTTTTCTTTGGTCTAGTCAGCAAATTCTATAAGGAACTTTTAGCCATTGAGACACTGGCAGAAAATAGTGGACAAAAGCAGAAGAATGGGAAAAACACCAGAAAGAGAAATAGAAATGACAGAAGTGATGATTCAGGTCCTTCAGCCAAGAAACCCTCATTCTGTAAGTCTCTGGGGTTTCAAAGCTCTCTTTGTGTTTGATGAAGCTTGTTAAGCTTTTTTTAAATGATACAGTGATGGATTTTGTTAATATTGATGATCACATATTAATTATTGAGTTATACATTGATATTATAAAGTGATCAAGGTTTTGGTAAAGATCAAATGCATTATAATCATTGTGCTATTACAGCCATGTGTAATCTACTGGTTGTTTAAGAGTTAAGGAGCTGTAGAGAAATTCTTATCTAAAACATTGTAGCATTGTCTATTAAAATGCCTGTGAGCCCATCCTTGGGATCCGTTTGCTCACAGAGGCTGTCTGTGTGTAAACTGATCATTCTCTGGAGAATTAAAGCAATTAAAAGACAAACTTTGTCTAACTTTATTTAATTTTAGTCTTCACATTAAAATGTATTCCTGGTGAACAGGAAGAAAATAATTTGCCATTACAATACTTATTTCTGGAAACAAAAATTGCAAATGAAAGTTTTTTTTTTAAAGTAGTGTAATGGTGACTTTTTATCAATTCTGACTTTTTAATCTTAAGGGAAAAGTCTGGAGTGTGAGATAAAAAGTCACAATTGCCTTTGTAATTCTACTATTCTGTGGTAAACTATTTTTTTTATCTGTGTCTCTTCTGATCTCTGTATTTTTCAGCACCTCATGAGAAAGGAAGCAAAGAGAGGATTTGGATGCTTTCTAAATATAAAACTAAGCTGCCTGTAAAATGTGGGGATAAAGAGGGCATTCTCTATCGAGATAAACTGACCAAAGGTTCACCATCACTGTGTTTTTGCTCTATTTGCTACAAATTTTATAACAGTGTGTTTATCATTATTTCAATAGATCTGAAATTGTGCATGCTGTATATTTATTCCATAGGAGAGAAGTGTATCAGAGAAGGGGCTCGGGGACGCTGGTTTTCCCCATGTGAGTTTCAGAAGTTTGCAGGGAAGGAAAGTAGCAGAAAGTGGAAAGCCAGCATCCGCTGTGACGGCACACCACTTAAAAAACTCATTGAGGTAAATCATTCAGACACTTACAGACTGAGAAAACAGGGGATTGTCTTGTCCTGGGTTATTGTGCTTGAAATTTTCTATATCGTGCACAAATACTTTTCACACAGAATGTTTTTAATTTCTATGAATCTTTATTGATAAATGATTTGTCTATACAATTTATAAATTTGTAGATTGGGTCTGTAGTAAAACATTTTTTAGATTTCAGGCAATTTATAATTAATGTTAAATTAGGCAGAAATAAATGTATAGGATTGGCTTAGTGTGTATCATATTTAAGACTGTACCTATATTTTAGATTCATACACATGTAATTCTGGGTTAATGTGGTTTAATGACACATCGTTAAAAGAGAATATTTTGATTAATCTTCATATTTACGTATTGATAAGAATTAATAATCTATGTATACATTTATATAATAATAATAATCATACATTTTATTTGTAATGTGCTTTTCTTAGACTCAAAGCGCTACAAGGCAAAATACTAAAAATACAAAGCAAAATACAAAAAATAGCAAAAACAGCACAACAGTAAAAAACATGCAATAAAACAATAAAAATATGAACCATAAGATAAATAAAAAAGAATAAAAAAGTGTTTAAAAATTATCCTCCTAAGTTAAAAGCAATGCTAAAAAGGTGCTTTTTAATGCTTAAGAAGTTTCTTAAAACAGTCCAGAGAAGCGGCATGCCTAATGCTGATGGGTAGAGCATTCCACAGTTTAGGCACACTGTATGAGAAAGCCCTACCACCCATGGTCTTGAGCTTACAGCGTGGCTTATACAGGGTAAGTCCCGATGCTCAATAAAGACTGTGGGCTGGAGTAGCAAAAGTCACCAGGTTACAAATGTAACTCGGTGCTAGCACTGCTTTGAAGGATAAAATCAAGGTAACTGTCCCTTTAAGAACCTTTTATTACTATAAAATTATTATTTAATTTTGTTATATATGAAATTAATATACTTTTTAATACATTTTTATATCATATGTTACGACCCTGGTCTAGGGTCAAGGCCGCAACATAAAAGTTTTAATTAACCCACTTTTAATGTCTCTTTATTTGTCTTTTTTTTTTTGTCTTTTCTTTTTTTATCACCAAGAAAAAAAACGTGAAGCCAAATACCTCGGGGTGAACCCACAGAAAAATAATAAACAAAAATACACTAACTAAACACCCAAATGAAACTTACTACACCTAATAAAATAACAGAAATAAAAATACAAAATCTACACCTATCTCCCTGACTAACAAAAACACAGGTGAAAATATTTACAAAAAAGAATAGTGGCCTCCAACCCCTACTGCCTCTTACCGTGTATATATTTACAACATTGACAATTAACAAACACACAAACCAAAACAAAAATAATTGGAAGGGGAAACATGGATGGGTATACAACACAGAGTCAACACTAGTACAACAGCACGAGAAATACAATCAACGAAAACAACTCAACAACAGGAATAACTTTATCACAATCTCAACAACACGCCAACAAAACTCGCTCTCCCGCCCTACGCCCGTTGTTCTCTTTTTAAAGGACGCCCTGGGTAACCTCCTCCAATCCCAGGGCACGTCGCCTGCGTAGTTAGGGCGGGGCCTGCAGCTGGAAAGAGGGAGAGAGAGAGACAAACACACACAAACAAACACACCTGCCAACACAACACATATATATTTAGATCTTTTTTAATTAGACATGGGGCAGATAATTGCACATAAGGCAACTTTTTATATTACCTCAGGTGCAATTATAATAAATATTTACAATTGTTAGAGCGGCACTGAATATGAACATACATATGCGTATAGTTCACACATACAGTTTAACTTTCTAGAGCTATTGTTAGGCAACACGGTGGCGCAGTGGGTAGCGCTGTCGCCTCACAGCAAGAAGGTTGCTGGTTTGAGTCCCGCATTTCTGTGGGGAGTTTGCATGTTCTCCCCATGTTGGCGTGGGTTTCCTCCAGGTGCTTCGGTTTCCCACACAGTCCAAAGGCATGTGCTGTAATTGAATTGGGTAAGCCAAATTGTCCATAGTGCATGTGTGTATGTCCTGGTCCTCCAGGTTGGGAGTTGAGTGTTGGGCTAACAGCCCACCTCATAAAAACTAGATATAAATGGCCCTGGAAGTATGCAAGTAAGTAAGAGCTATTGTTATTTTAAAACCTCATGTGTATATCCACCACTTGATATGAGGTAAATTGCACCTTTTCCAATTTTGCTTTCTGGCTAGTCACTGTCTTATTATATAACGGGTAACACTTTATTTTGATGGTCCATTTGAGTATCAGTAGACTGCTGATACTGCTCCTTCAACAGACATTTAACTGACTAAGAAACTTTGCAAGTACTTGTCAACTTAAACTAACCGTAACCCCAACCTAACAGTCTACTTATAATCTAATGAGAATTAGTTGGCATGTAGATGCAGTGTAACTTAAATTCAACAAGTGGACCATCAAAATAAAATGTGACTTAATAAAGACAAGAAGTGTCAGTGCCACAGAGGACTACTGAAGTCCCGATACAAAAAAACATAGAATTCAATATTGTTCATATATTTTCCTCCTGAATGCATATTTATTGTACTACTTTTCCTACATCCCATGATGCACTGAGTGAGAGCAACCTGTACACTTGTTAAAAGAGAATGAACAGTAGTAATTTGCAAAAACAAGTGACGCTATTTCTTACTCTTTAAATTCAATTTTTGTCCTGAGTTTTACATACACCTGTAGTTACATTCAAATAAGCAAATACTTTCAAATACATGTATGATCTGACATCTGTTCCCTTCTCATTCTTTCAGGAGAATCATCTTCAGTGTCCACCGATGGAGAACAGAAATAGAGCATCTGTCCAAAAGGTATAATGCCTCCCTCTGTTTGGTTTGTTGCTCCTCTTTTTTATTTTAGACATTCATCAAAACACTGTGTTTTAATCCTGTAGAGCAAGAAAAAGATTTCTATTAGCTCATCTGAGAGCTCCAGTACAGGTGAGGCAGAGTCATCAATCATAACATCATTCACACTCCTTGTCTGTTGATTTCTGAAACCAGCTGTGTGTTTTACTCCTCAAGATTCAGAAACCAGTGCCAGTTCAGAAGAGGAAAGTGATGCTGAAGATGTCCAAAAGCAGAGCAGGAGAGCAGGATTAAGATCACAGTTTAGAAGTAGAGTTGATGATGATGGGGAGGAGGAAGATGAGATGGTAGATTTGACTGTTTTCCGGGCTCCATCTTTACCAGTCACCTGCGTCTCACTCACTGGGACTCTGTACAAAGACAGGTTTGCCACAGGTATGTTCCTGCACTGAATGCACACACACACAACTCTGCATCTTGGTTTGTGCCAGAGGTTTGAATGGGAGGAGTGTATGTTTATTTTATGTTGCAGGGAAGCGTGGGAAGAGTATACGGACTGACGAACGCTGGTTCACTCCGGAGGAATTTGTAAAGGAGGAACCGACTCTCACCAATGGACTCTGGAAAAGAGATATACTGTGCCATGGAAAAACTCTCAACTTTTTATGCAAGGTAACCAGTGGAAGAAACATTTCATGACATGAAAGAGAGCATAATTATAATGATGTTGGTCAATGTTGGTCATTTTTAGAAAAAGATCCTGGACATCCATCCGAATAACTGTATATGTATGGAGTGCAGCACTGATCTAGAAGATCTGGTAAGAATCCTCTCTGTCTGGCAGTCAGTCAGTATGAAGATTATATCAATGGCATTAAGTTAAACTATCAACAAAACACTACATTAATCTTGCAATACACTGCAATAGCAGGGTTATTATACTGTAGTTGTCTAAACTAAGATGCAAAAGCCTCTAAGTGCCATCTGAAAATTTCTTCAAAAATTAGCATTTTTCTCAGCGTCCTGGTTCAGTAATTACATTTTTATGATGATTACTGGGTGCGACGCAGTGGCGCAGTAGGTAGTGCTGTCGCCTCACGTTCGAGCCTCGGCTGGGTCAGTTTCTGTGTGGAGTTTGCATGTTCTCCCTGCGTTTGCGTGGGTTTCCTCCAGGTGCTCCGGTTTCCCCCACAGTCCAAAGACAAGCGGTACAGGTGAATTGGGTAGGCTAAATTGTCCGTAGTGTGAGTGTGTGTGGATGTTTCCCAGAGATGGGTTGTGGCTGGAAGGGCATCAGCTGTGTAAAAACGTGCTGGATAAGTTGGTGCTTCATTCCGCTGTGGTGACCCCGGATTATTAAAGGGCCAAAAAGAAAATGAATAAATGATGATTACTGGGTTCTGTTAATTTCATTTAAAGTGCAGTAACTGAACATAAACATAGGAGACTGAGAAAAGTGCAAGGTTTGGAAGGAAATTTCAGATGGCACTTAAAGCTTTTTTCATTTAAACCAGGGGTGCCCAAACTTTTACTTATAAAGGGGTCAAAAACCAAAATTGTTTGAAGGCTGTGGGCTGAAGTTGAATATACCAAATTGTATAACATTAAGTTTGCCATGGGTAATTTCCTAATTTATTTGCTAAGATTTAAAAGTAACTAGAAAACTTTGCTTTAAAACATATTAATTAATGATGCAGTATCATTTTTAACATTTTATAATGAACTTATTATAGTAAAACACAATGAAGTTCAATGCTGAATACACTAGTTGAGCTGCTCCTGCCATTGCCTTAATTTGCTCACCAATGTCTTGTGCATTGTCTTCTATCTGTCAAGTGACAGAATTTACATTTTAAAAGTCTGATTCATTTACATCATTTAAATGAAACATTTAATTTTAGTTGGCTAATTTTAATTTTGTAGCTCTTCAATTAAACAAAGAAACAAAAAGTTATCTTAAATTTAAAATGATCTCTTATCTCCCTCTCTTTTCACATGGGATGGCGGGGACCAAAGGTTTGGCCCATGGGCCCTACTTTAGGCACCTCTGATATAAACATTTTAATTGCAAATGAAATAAGCATTAACTGAAAAAATCAAATAAAGTAAACATTGTATTTGCTAGTTACAAAAAAGGTGCTTCTATTTAATTTTGTTCAAATAAATCTAAATGAAACTGAAATAAATTGAAAGACTTATTTCAGTATGATGAAGTATTTCCAACAGAAGTGGAATACTGAGTAGGGGACGGGTTTTATTTTGTGCTCCTTTTCTCATCTTTCACTAGTAATAAACTAATTGTTGGTGTGGGCGTGGCTAAGCTAAAAATCTGACATCATCAGAGAAAGACTGCCATTTCATTGTTCACCTAAAAACTAACAATGTGCAACAAACTAACAAAATAAACAATTCTTTTGGGTCTTTAAGACATTCTGTAATTGAAAACCACTTCTGTAGATGAAAGCAAGATCATAAGAACAGTATGAATGCACTTGGGCTTAATTCAGTGATAATGATAAACACGTCATGATTTTGCCAAGTACTGTCCGTTGCCATCCTGGATTGCACATCTATGTTGATCCTGGAACATATTTTTGTTCAAAAATGTAATCCATACCTATTCCCTGCCCCTAAACCCAACCATGCTGTAAATTATTTCCAAACAACCAAGATAAAACAAGATAACAATCATGTAGAAGTGCATAAAATCTAACCGTAAGCCTAAACTTAACATAAACTGTTAATGTATCCCTTAATTCCGATTGGAATGTTGTTCCAGGATCAACATAGAATCCAGGAGCATGTCCTACTTGGTGAAATCAGGTTGACAATATGTTGTTACATGTTCTATGACTAGATGAACCAGAACAACGATGATGTGTGTTATGCGTGTCACTCTGACGGGGATCTGGTGTGTTGTGATAAATGTCCACGAGCTTTTCATTTAGACTGTCACCTACCGGCTGTAAATAAAGAAGACTTGCCATGGTGAGTTTTCGAGAGAGATTCACAAAATAAAATCATTCAGTCAGCAAGCATGTGAGTTGTACTTTACTTTTATCCTTTATGTTTTTCATGTAGGCAGTGGATTTGTACCATTTGCATGTTAAGAACCCGTCAACGAGGGTGTGCCTCCAGAAACATGACTGAACAAGAAGCTTTTGATTCTCCAGTATCTCAATACAAACTGGTAAACACACACACAAACTCAATAACTTAATTTATAAGGTAACCACAGATATTTCACACTGTTGGAACAGCCTCCGGGGAACACATAAGAGCCATAAATATGAAGTCTGTCACAATTCACTCACTCTCCACTTGTTTCAAACCTATTTGAGTTTCATAATAATTTTGTTCTACTGTGGAAGTCAATGGCTACTGGTTTCTAACATTATTCAAAGCATCTTCTTTTTTTTGATCAGTTTAAAAAGCAACATAAATAGGTTTGGAGAGTGAGTAAATGATTGGTAAATGTTTTATGTGTACTATCCTGCTGAATATATATGCTGTTTAGTATGTTTAGAGGAAGAAGAATTAAATGCTGTCCTAATTTTTTTGTGTTTAATTCAATGTGTGTTGTTTGTCTTCTGTAGCAGTGCCACTACCTGCTGTTATGTATGTACAATGAAGATATCCAGAGGGTGTTTGTAAAGGATCCACGCCAAAATGTGAGTTTATGCTGCAGTGTTTTAGGTGTTCAGAATTTCTCATCATTTGATTTTCAACTAATAAATAGTCATTAAATAAATATATTAACTCACACCAATGAAGATACTTATAAATATATTGTTCTAATATATAAAAGAATAGCAGAGTCCACACAACAACTATAATAGTATGCACAGAGTAACATTATCACTAGAATCACTTTCAAAATGTATCTTCAGTTGATGAATGATTGATAGCCATCAGAATCTACCCTGGTTTAAAGGGACAGTTCACCTTAAAAATAAAAAAATATTAGCTTTTAATTCACTCACACTTAGGCCATGGAAGCTTTAGGTGACTTTTTCTCTTCACCAGCAGAACATTAAAAAAAGATTTTAGCTGCACTTGTGAACAGCTTTTGTTTTGTCTGCTCACTGTTCTTTTTACTGTTTTGGAAAGAAGCTGACATTTTAGGGAAACAGGAAAACCAAATTCCAGGCAGTGGATAGACACACAGGCATCATCTGCACAGGTTTTTTCCACAATATTAAAAGTTTAGCCTCGCTCCTGTGCAACATTTGTGTTAGATTTGAGCAAATACAAATGTGACGTTTTTGATTGTAGCTATATGGCGTTGTCTGACCTGAAACCCCGACATGCATGTCATGCTCAACTGTCCACCATGTAGAAACAGGCACTCATGTGTGGTGATTCCATCATATGCCTCCTCAAGTGAAAAAGGCCTTTTAAAACCATTGAATTGAAATTACATTGCATCTACATGCCATCTAATTCTCGTTAGACGGTAGACTGTTAGGTTGAGGTAAGGGTTAGGGTAAGTGTAAGTTGACTTGCACATGCTAAGATTCTTATAGTCAGTTAAATCTCTGTTTAGCAGCAGTAACAACAGATGTTAAGCAGACAGTCTACTAATACTCAAATGGATCATAAAATAAAGTGTTACAATCATGATTACAGTAAAGTTGTTGATTAAGGTGTGGATTTAAGGTTGATTAAATGTGCATTCAAATATTCAAAAATATCATAAGAAATTCACCAAAATAAACTATTGTACCCCCAGGTGAGGAGATACTCTGAGTTCATATCTGATCCAATGTGGCTGAACAGAATAAAGCAGAAGTTGAAAGATAACATGTATCAGACATTTGGAGAGTTCGTCTCTGACTTTCAGCTCATTTTCAGCAACTGCAGGAAATTTAATCGGGTAAGATTTTATGATAACATAATATAGACAACAATAACAACAAAAAAAATTGATCTATACATGGACCTATCCTGTGCATGATTATTGAATAATTAACATGATGGTTGATTGGTGTGTTTTTGGTTTTCTCTTTCTCTCTAAAGGACAATAAATTTGGCCAATTGGGTGCCAAACTGAAAAAAATCTTTGAGGAGGAGATCCAGAAAATCTTCTTTATCCAATAAGGGTTCTGTTTTTCTTGTGTCTCAAAGTTTCAAAGGAGAAATCTAAGCAGCTTTGAATATTATAATGTAAATAAGATGTATTACAATTCTTATCCCACTGCCCTAGGATTAATACCTTGGTTAATATTCACGCTGCACAATTTTTTTGTAATTCAATTTTTCTATGCTGTCATATTTTATTTACTTATTACTTATTTACTTTATTTTTTTATTTGGGTTATAGATGGTCATCTTATATTATATCTGTATTATCAGCCTGTTGTCCTCCTCTTAGATTTTAATCACTGTCTAATGACTTTAAGGTGAAGGGTGTCATTTTTATAATTGCAAAAAGTATTCTAACACCATTGTAAACCTGAAAAAAAAAACATGCTCTTTTTCCTCAGATGTTAAGGTTTGAATAGGTTTTTTGTCAAATGAATTGCATGAATGACCTAAAAGACCTATATTTTTATTGATTTTTATTGTTAAAAGATTTTTGTTGTTTTTTAGTCTTTCGCGTTCTGTTGTTTTGTTTTGACGCCTTCATGTAAAAAAATGTGGAGAATCATTTTTACTGAATCGTAAACATTGTAAAGAATCAGGAATTAATTTCCAATTTTGGTGTTTGGTAAATTTACGTTAGCATTTATATTAGGCTTTTTTTTCTAACTGGAAGTAAAACAGACACTTTAATATGATATTTATATTTAATATAATGTACTTTAATAAAAGTAAGACCATCTCTGTGCCTTTAATATGTCAACAATGGTTGTTGTAATTATGTCAGACGTTTTTGTATTTAAACATTTAGTGGGTGTCTTCTGTAAATTATGGTGGTGGTGGAAAATGATATTCATGTTTTGCTCAGATTTACACCTAGTATTAAGATTTTTTGCACCAGGTATTTTATCAATATCAAATAATTGACAATGCTAAATACAGGTGTAAAAATGGTCAACATTTTGAGGTTGTTCACTTTTGATCACATTCAGAAATAAACAGTGACATAAATGTGTAGTGCTCAATCAGTAACTAGCTAACAATTTTTGTTAACTTGTAATATATACAGTATATAATTTGTATTCATTCATATACTAAATTTAAGATATTGTATTTTATCGATTCACAACCTAAAGCGTTTGTGATCTCACAAGTCCTGAAATGAACTCTTTCTAATTTTATTTAATATTTATTTATATTGCTTTATTTTTATTTGTCATATCACTCAATTTTCTTTTCTACATTTTAAATGATTATTTTTTTAAGTGTAAAATTAATTTACAACTAAAAATAATACATATATTTTTTATAAATTTGACTGCTGGACTGCTCCATGATGGATATTTTATTTTGTAATATTATTATTACATAATATTACATTATAATAATATATTTGATTGTATACTAAATAATATTTAATTACATTAAAATTGTTATTGTTTAACTCTCACCATACAAAATATGCTAGATAGCGATGCTAGATAATGGTTTATAGTTATAATTTATACTTCTAGATATTTATTGGGGGGCCCCAGATTTCCTGGGGCCCTAAGCGGCCGCTTACCTTGCTTATTGGTTAAATCTGCCCCTGATCACAATTTATGGCAGTGACGAAGGCATACATGTTCTCATGAATGAGTGATTTGGCATTTTCCTATGATAAGTGATACTTTAATCTCCCAGTAGCAAGACAGCTAATGAAATAGGCCGGAATGCACTATTGTACCCTCTTATTACATACCATTGACCCAGATTAAAAACGCCAGAACAACAGGATATCTAAACAAATGTTTATTCTTTCACAATTAAGCTAAACATTTTACATTTTAACAGCAACCAACGACAACAAAAAGCAATGCTTGACTGTAGTGTACTGTAATGTTATCATAGCCATGATATCAATTTCCCTCATCGATTTGCCGTATTAGCAGTAGCAGATGCAGCAGTCAGTTTTCCTTTCGAACTAATTTGGGTATTCACACTTTATTTTGATGGTTCATTTGAGTATTAGTAGACTGTCTGCTTAATATCTGTTGATACTGCTCCTTCAACAGACATTTAACTAAGAAACTTTGCAAGTACTGTACATGTCAGTTTACACTAACCTTAACCCCAACCTAACAGTCTATGTATAATCTAATGAGACTTAGTAGGCATGTAGATGCAGTGTAACTTCATTTCAACAAACGGACCATCAAATTTAAGTATGACCTTACTTTGCTTTTACAGAACAGAGAACTGCATCTTTTCAACATGCTGACACAGTGACTTTTAAAACCTCAAGGTTACTATTACGTCAAGTTTAGGCTTACTGTTTTCTAGACTTTATAATCGCGCCCTCTGGTTGACAAACAAAAAACAACCGCAACAATAGCATTAGAAAGAAAGAAAAAACGTTTAGCAAGAAGTTCATTCGAGGAATTGACTAATGAGGACAGTGTGCATCTGTTTATAACAGTTCAGCTCGGTTGTTTAATGACTGTATATTAGAATGATACAAATGTCATTGTCGAAATGTGTATGACAACACTTTTACTTAAAACGTACAAAAACGTTTTTTATCCAGAAGGTAATATCCCAGAACCTGCATACTGCGGTCATTTAAAATGTAACTTTACTTGGAAATAAACTCTTCTTATTAGCCGATAAGTAAACGAGTGAAACTTTAATCCTTCCTCAACTTTGAAAAAAATGTAACAGTCGCTTTCGCTTCATCACTTCCGCGAATTGTCGGAGAGTAGCGACATTTTGATTCATTCAGGCGGGAGATTCGGAAACAATAACAACTAATTCTGCCCGGCAGCTACCCAGCAAACATTTGGACGTCCGATTACCGTTGAAAAGACGTCGCTCCGCCACGTTGCGTCCTGGTTGAAAAGTGGTGCCAAAATGAAAATCCAACCGACGTCTTTTACGTCTTCTGGCCGTGAATCGCACGTCTTTTCTACACGGTCCCTGCACGTCGAAATATGTCATGTTCTGGACGTTTTCTGGTTGTTTTTAAAACGTGTTATTTCTTTATAATAAGTTTTTTAATAGCCTAATTATACATATAAAACAATCTAACTTATTATTTAAAGCTGTGAAATGCAATCAGGACCAATTTCAGACCAGTTATACCTGAACGTCTTTATAGCATTGTAATCAAGTGTAAATCAAAATTAATACATTATGTAAGGATGCAATAGTGTTACGATTAAGCAAATTATTTATTGTGCATATAGTAACAGATGTACAGCACTGTTAAACAGACACATCTAATAAGAATAAACAAAGCAACAACACAGAAATATGGACAACACAAGTGAAATGTTATTTTAGAGTCTTTATTTCTAATATTCTTCAGCTCTTCCTGGAAGGTGCTTGCTGTGTTCCTTCATTGCGGCATCTTTTTCTGTGTCTGTAGCATCTGGACTCACTTCACAGCATCTGAGGGAGGAGAATATGATTTTGTATTATCCTACAACTAAAAACGTACAATATATCAAGAATTACTGTCATGTTTTGTGAATGAACAGCAACGCGCAGAGCAGTATCTAATGTCAATACATACACATTCCCTACTAATCATTTTACAACTGCCCATATCCACACATCCACAGTTTTGTGACAAGCAAAGACTGTCATTCATGGCTTACACTAAAATTATAATTTAATATTTTAGTCTGCTTGACAGCCTGAGTCTGTACAAACATTTTAAAACATCTGAACATTAGGCATGTCTATAAGGAGACGTACAATGATGAATAACAGATGAAATCTATAGTTTAAATAATATAACATACGGGGTTAATTGTTGGGGTAGTAAAACATATTTTCCTGAAATATTGTGCAGAAATAAACAAACAATGCAAGATAAATATGTACCTGTTTATCAATCTTTTAATCAGTCTTGGACAGAACATCCACCAACTCCGGACAGTTGCCGAACCTAAATGTGACACCAAAATCACAGTCAGAGCGATCCAGACAGACAGAGACACACATTCTTTCACATTTCAAACTTGCACAGATGCAGTTCTTCTCTTCAGCTTTGATGAACACTTGACAGGATCTCGCTCTCAGAATCCAGTGTCTTAACAGAACATGTAGACCTGCTGGAGTCCACAATGACAATTACTGTAACAGAGCAATAGCTAACATCAGGCTTATGATGACGTTAACGTTTCTAGTTGCAATTATTTACTAAAGCGTTTATCAGGATACGCAGTATTAAGATCACAATACTCACCACAGGTATAAAAACTAGCTCTAGGTTTGCAAATGTGAACTCATACACATTATACACCTAAATACACTTTTAACCATTCAACAAGTTTCTCACCTACTCTGGAGTGTCCTCAGGGAGTGGGATGACAAAGGATCATTTGCACTGGAGAAAATTCTACAGACAAACAAAACAACAGTGAGAAAGGTAATAATGAAATTATTTAATGAACAGCAAATAAATAAATGCAAAGCCTTATATGATTCTTACAGTTGGCCTGGAGAAAGAGTATTGAATTCTGTCTGACAGATGACTGACTGTTATTCACCCTGCAAGACAATTTTGAACCTTAATGCAGTTTAATTAATTACAGTACAAAAACTATTTTACAGGAGCAGTTAAAAGAAAAGTGGTTAGACTTTACCTGTTAAATCTCCACATGAGCTAATAACACCTGCATGCATATATTTACCATTTTATGTTAGTGTAAAATATTAAGTAAATAACTTTTTTATATACATGCTCATAAGTTTTGCTCTTATTGTTAATGACAGCCTATTAATGTAGGCTAAACTAAATCATTAATACTGGTATGGTAATAAATGCTGGAGACATATCTACAATAGAATGATACTATATAGCTTTTTGTTAGCTTTTCTAACAAATTCGTGCATTATTATCATTATTAAATTGTTTTATTTATTCACCATTCCACTCCAAACTCACCCGAAATTGTCATTTTCAGCTCTGACTGAACACACAGCAGGTGGATGATGGGCAGAGATGCTGGAAAACATGTTGACCAGCTGTCTTCGAGGACCAGTGTAGGGAACCCCTGATAAACTGCGCCAGATTCCTGTAATAACATGACATATTGCTCAAACGCGACTTACTTTTAGCATAACGGCTAATTTTAGCCTAATCAAAGCAACTCCACATCGCTACTGGCAATGTGCATCATTTATTTCAGCTCCTTCGTGTAAAACTCAATAATGTTATTAAACGAATACAAACTGTACTTACACGGTAGGAGTCTTGTGATCATTGTCCAACTTTTCGCCGCGTCCTCATGTTCTCGTGGTGCTGGAAAAAACCGGAAGAAAATGAAATTTGAAAACAGCGCCCTAGAATCCCGCGGGATTATGTTAGTCATATCGCGAGATTTGTTAGCGTAAGGTGCAAAAAATAAATAAAATTGCATTATAGTTTTAGAAACAGTGACTTTACTATCCTTTCACCGCACATGACACTTTATGAATGTAATTGGTCAGTTGACAATATGTAAATAAAAGTGATTTCTGTATTTCATAAAGATAAATCTGTTTTTAATGAGTTTAGATGCCTGAAATCTGTCCACGTACCCACTTGGGACACACATATATTAAGTGTATACCCAGATGTAAGTGCAATACTTTTTAATATTTCATAATTTCAGCAAGGGTATATGATGGACTATAAATGCACGTGTAAAGGACGTCATTTGTGGACTTAATCAGGACATGGTATATATTAAACTACATGTACATAAAATCGTAAATACACGCAACCCCAATATAAATAGACATGTTTAAATGTATACAAGCATATATTACTGCATTTTAGGACATGTTGTGCATTGGTGCCGTGCGGTCGCGACGAATTTTGGCTGTGGAAAGCACGTCGCTTTCAGACCATCAGTACACAATTGATGCCGTCGCGGAGCGACATCTTTTGGCCGGGGAAAGCACGTCGTCGTCCGACCAATGTTTGCTGGGTAGTGTCAAACCAAAAATATAAATTCTCCATACAGCCTGGATGTTGACCGGTAGGTATATGCAAACATTACTTTTAAGGTCAGCATTGTCTGTAATTATTGTACACTATTTCGTTAGCTAACTGTTATACATTGCTTATGTTATTCATACAGAACTGCATCGTTTGTAATGTAAACAATCTTCATAGTTCTGTATAGTTGTTCTGAACGATATGTCGCGTTATATCCTAGATCATTTGGTTAATGGAAAACGACGACCAGATGAACTTTCTAACGGATCAACAGCTGTTGTCCTTTTTCCACCGCAAGAAGACGAATATTTCATGCATAGAACAACCAGACACACTCCTCACACAGCTCAGAGACCACGACCTGTTGCCGGAGCAGGAGCAGCTCTTTAAGGCAGGAACGCCTACCTCACACACACGCACACACCGGACCCCTGACAAACAAGAACAATGGTTTTATTGGGAAATTAAAAGTGCACATTGCAGTGATTTTTGTTGGATTGGTTGCCATTTGTTTAAAGTTTTACTACAAACACCATGGTTGAATTATGGTTTGTGTAGCCTATGTTTAGATATTGTTAAATTTTGTATTTATCTATGAAACCATGGTTAAATTTCAGTAGCACTTTTCCCTTTTATAACAATTCAAGGTTATCTCTTTTATGGTGGTAACAAAATGCTGCTCTGATTTTAGTTTGTTTGTTTGAAAATGGTTCCACACAGTCAACCACAGTAATAAAATATTTTGGACGTGTAATGACGCTGACAAACAATAAGACTACGTACAATGGTTATCTTGTTAATGCTATATTTATTTAAAACAATATTTTTTTATATCATGTGCCATGGCAATACCAGTTTGGACATGGCACCATTTTAATATTGTAATAGGCATACTGTTTTTACTGTGTTGTTTTACAAAACATATATTATCATAAAATATACTTTTTGCAGAAACAATGTTTTCACGTGTACAGCATGTTTTTGAACCATTTAATATGGTGTAACGGATCATGGTTGATCCGTGATCAGGGGCGGATTTAACCAATAAGCAAGGTAAGCGACTGCTTAGGGCCCCAGGAAATCTGAGGGCCCCCAAATAAATACCTAGAAGTGTAAATTATACATATAAATTAAATATAACATCACTAACATCGTATTTTGTATGACAAGGGTTTAAAAAAATAAAAGTTTACTTTTTATTACTTCTGCGCAAATGTGTCCCCCACCCTCAATCATAGAGCAGTCCAGCAGGCAAATTAGGTAAAGATTTAGTTTTAAAAACGTAATTTTTTAAAAAAATATTTAATTAAAACGTAATTAAAATAATTTTAAAATAGTTTATATATTATTTTAGCTGCAAATTCATTTGAACCAAACCAATCATTTTACAAGATGTTTTACATGTTATTATTTTGCATTAAGACAAAATATAGAAAAGGAGATTGAGTGATATAAAAAAAAACATCAAAATAAATAAATTAAGAATAAATTAAAGTACAAACTTTTGGGCCCCATGGCTTACGACCCTCAAATCACTAAATGCGCCCCTGTCTATGATTCGTACGGTTCACAACCCATGGTTCAGGACATACGTGACCCACGGATTAATACTTTTTATTTTATTTTACTTTACTAAATTTGTAATGATCTTCGCCACTCGCATCATTCAAATCGCATCATGTATGAAAGCATTTACTCTTTCCTTTAAATATAATGGTGACGGTAGAAGTTGTGGTGGGTTATTCAAGATAGTAGGTTTCTTAGGTTTTTAAAGGTGTTTTCTGTCACGACTTGTTTAGCCTGCATTAATGCATTCAATGTAAGCTGCATGATTAATCATTAAAAGATCAGGGTCTCAGTACCCACGTAACATAAATTATAAATGAGGACGGTTTATTAGTCTATCGAATCGCTGCATTCAAATCTGTGAAAAACGCAAAAATCCAAAAAGAGTCTTTAGTCCTTTGAGTTAGTTATGACGTTACAAACCATCAAATAACACAGAAGTACTGGGATAACAGTTTATATTTTAGATAAAACCACTGATGTTTATGGTCAAGATTAAAATCACCTTCATATGCTCAAAAATGAAAGTTGTAGCAGACAGCAATGACATTTTTAACCAATAAGTGGCGACAACCAACCATTAAAAATAAGCCACTGAATAATTCTTCAAAAAGGACACATCTAGCAATGAAACATGACGTTTTATGAGTGAATAACTGAATAATTTAAATAATGATCATTGAAAATGAGACTAAAAATAAATATGGGTTGTACAAATTATAATGTTAAATTTGTACGTTTAGCGCTATCAGCAACAGTAGTAGTTGTAACAGTGACTTTTTCACAGTGCTGAATATTTTCCAATTTATTTTTATTCAGCTGATTATTTCTTAATTTAATTTTAATAAAATTATAGCTTATAAGTTCTGTTTGTCAAAACCAAAAGTTTGTTGCGGTACTGTTTTTGTAATTAATGGAAAGCAAGTTACATTTGTCTCCTCTTTTTGGCTGATTCGAAAAATGGTCCGATCCGTGAATAAAAAAACCATAACGTGTTCTGAACCGTGAGATTTGTGATCTGTTACACCACCATTTAACATGGATTTCTGCCACAAAAAAACAAACAAAAAAAAACCCAGATTTTATTTTATTTTTTATAATTTTTTTATTATTATTTCATATTATTACTGGCACTGACATATTGTTTAACCTTTTAGTTAGTTAGTTTAGTTTACCATATTTTTGCCAATATCAGTGTCAATTGTCTTTCACTGTTTTTATCTGTAGAAGGTAAAAGCGATGAACACTCGACAACAAAAGCAGCAAGGAGTCTATGAGGTTCTGGAGTGGCTGGAAAAAGAGAGATCTCAGGAAATACGTAGTTTCTGGAACTGTGTGTTTGAAGATCATATCATGCAAATGTACCCTACGCTACACCTGCTCAAAAAAAGCCTGCTGGAGGATGGTTATTACGAATTCTATTGTTACAAAATAGAGGCTCATTTTGCATTTTTAAAATATGGTGGCATTTACACTGTTCATTTTTCTTTGGTCTAGTCATCGGTGTCTCTAAAGAGCTTCTTGGCAGTGAGACACCACCGATGGAAGCAAATGAAAGAATGCAGAGAAATAATGATGACAGTAGTGAGGACAGTGGCGATCCAGGTCCTTCTTCTGCTTCCACTTTGACTCGCAAGAGACCAGCCAATAAACCTTCGTTCTGTGAGTCTCTGAGGTTCCCTCTGTGTGTACTTGTGCTTGATATCATTTTCATATGATATTGAATCTTTCCTCCTACAATATAAAACATTTTTATTGCTTTTTCACCATCTGTTGATGATTAACAACTCACAAAATGCAATCTCACAATTCTTGAGAAATGAAAAAAAGAGTTATTAAGTGATAATTGCCTCATGAACTTTGATTCGTAATTAACATGGATTTACTGAATAATTGCAATTAAGAAGAAAAGTCTTGTAGTTGCAAAAACAAAACAAACAAAAAACAGGCACGTGTCATTTAAGCTCCATCTTATTGTTTTATTCTTTGGTGCAAACAAAGAAACTGAATTATGTAAATAACCTGGTACCCAGTAGTACACTAATGAAAAAAAAAAAGATATTTTCTTAATTTATCAAATTTAATTGAAAAGGTTAATTGTGCCTTTTTATATGAGAGGGTAAAAACTGAATTGTGGGAAAAGTTGTGAAATGGAAAGTTTTGCAAATAGAACTTTGTTTTTGTACGTAAAGAAAATGAAGTATTGGTGTTTTTTTTATCATACAACTCTGACTTTTTAATCTCAGAATTGCAGTGGTGTAAAGTAACCAATTACAAATACTCAAATTACTGTAATTGAGTAGTTTTATCAGGAATTGTAATTTACTGAGTTGTTTTTAAAATGTGTACTTTTACTTTCCCTTAAGTATATTTTATTGCTGTATTGGAACTTTTACTCCACTACTTTCCTTCAACCTGCAGTCACTACTTTTTTTCTTGTCTCTGGAGATTGGCTAAAGTAGATTAATCAGTCTTGTTATTTTTGTCCAATCAAATCGCACATGGAAAGTAAATTGCATCATACTGAACAATCGCAAGACATTGGCGCTTCATATATGCAACAAACCATTTGGAAGCATTAAAAGTGTGTAAGAAGATGTCTAAAATCTTTACACGCAATGATTGAGAGACTTTATAGACTGCCTGTCACTGATGAGAGTTAAACAATTATTAATGCACTACAGAATGTTACGTTTACACATCCGTGCACAAATTGCATGTAAACACATGAGCCGTTCACATCATAATACACAATACTCATTACTCTTAAGTACTTTTTAAAAGGGCTACCTTTTACTCCTACTTTGAGTAATATTTACAACAGATACTGTTACTTTACTTGCACTATATTTTTGGGCAAGTAATGGTACTTTTACTTGAGTATGATTTTTCAGTACTCTTTCCACCACTGCAGAATTGGAAGTAAAAAGTCTAAACAGAGATAGAAAGTTGGGATTGCCATTGTAATTCTCCTACTCTGTGAAACAACAAACTCTGACTAACTTTGATTTTCTCTCTCTACCTCTCCCTCTCTCTCTCCCTCTCTCTCTCTCTCTCTCTCAGCAACTCCTGTTAAGAAAGGAGACAAACGGGAGAATTGTATGCTTTCCAAAACTGAATCTCAGTTGCCTGTAAATTGTGGGAATGAAGAAGGCATTCTCTATTCGGACAAACTGGCCAAAGGTTCACAATCACTGTGTTTTTGCTCTATATAATTGCTACATATTTTATAACAGTTTGTAATCATACTTTTGATGGGTCTGAATGCATGCTCCATTTCTCCTGTAGGGGAGAAGTGTATTTTGGCCCAGGAACGTTGGTTCTCCCCATCTGAGTTTGAGAAGTTTGCAGGGAAGGAAAGAAACAAAAACTGGAAATACAGCATCCGCTGTGCTGGCGCACCACTTAAAAAACTCATCGAGGTAAATCATTCAGACAAACATTCAGCACAGTGAACGTTGTAGCAGCATTTGTGTGTGGCGCATTCATAGATGCAGCAAGGCTGTATGAAATCCACAACAATCACATCAAAAAACCATTCAGAAACTTCCTGCTTCAGTCTTAACTTTGATATTTGTGACTGTGGGTTTTCACTGGATCTGAGTTGGATCTCCGTCATTGTGCTGTGTCTATTTGACGAAGGGTATCCTACTACTGAAGGCACATCCCCGAAGAGTGGAAGCGGGAAGCAGCTCATTTGCATTTAAAGGTGCAGGAGCTTAACAGCTACAATTCCCTCTGCCCCAAAAATTGACATTTTCAACAGGGTATGGTTAATGATCTGATGGGCATTTTGACCTGAAACTTCACAGGCACATTCTACAGACACAGAAGAATTATTATACATCTTGTAAAATGGGCAAAATTGGAGCCCTTTAAAAATAGTGATTCAATCTGTAATGTGTTGTTATTCAGCTTTTATTTGTCCACTTTTTATATCTAGATACTTTTTATTACGTTGTGATATGAAAAACATGAAATTACGTAGAGTGCCCTAACATTTTCTCAGGAATGTACCATGTATGTAGGAAACATGTAACCATTTGCCATGTTTCCTATATATAGTATGTTTTTTCTAATTTGCAAAAACAAGTAACATGATTCCTTACTCTTTAAATTAATTAAGTTGTCCTCATTTTTTCACATGACTGCAGTTACATAAAATACAGATACTTTCAAATACATGTATGATCTGACATCACTTCTCTTTTCATTCTTTCAGGAAGATCATCTTCAGACTTCACCAATGAAGAGAAGAAAGAGGAAATGTGTCCGAAATGTACTTTCTTTCTCTCATTGTTTAGTTTGTTTTTCTCCTGTTTTTCATTTGACATTCATCAAAACACTATCTTCAATCCCGCAGAGCAAGAAAGTACAGATTGCAGACAGTTCTGAGAGCTCCAATCCAGGTGAGGCAGAGTCTCCATCATTCACATCGCATGTCTCCTGTCTGTCTAAATACAGCTGTGTGTTTTACTTCTCAAGACTCAAAACCCGACTTCCAGCAGCAGAGGAGGAGAGCAGGATTAAGATCACAGATTAGAAGTAGAGTTGATGATGAGGATGATGAAGATGAGATAGCAGATCTGACTGTTTTCCAGGCTCCAACTTTACCAGTCACCTGTGTCTCACTCACTGGGACTCTGTACAAAAAACGGTTTGCCACAGGTGTGTTACTGCACTGAATGCACACACACACACAACTCAGCATGCAGTTACTGGTTTGTGCCAGAGGTTTGAATGGGAGGAGTGTATGTTTATTTTATGTTGCAGGGAAGCGTGGGAAGAGTATACGGACTGAGGAACGCTGGTTCACTCCGGAGGAATTTGTAAAGGAGGAACCTACTCTCATTGATGGACTCTGGAAAAGAGATATACTGTGCCATGGAAAAACTCTCAACTTTTTATGCAAGGTAACCAGTGGGAGAGAACATTTGATTTGAGAAAGAAATATAACTTAACACAATAATTAAAAGAAAGAGATCATGATTATAATTCCTGTCAATGTTGGTCATTTTCAGAAAAAGATCCTGCAGATTCATTCTCTTCTGTGTGAATGTTTGCAATGCAGCACTGATTCAGAAGACCTGGTAAGAATCCTCTCTATCTGGCAGTCAGTCATCATAAACAGGGTGTCTGTAGGGTCTTAAAAAGTATTAAAAGTTGATAAATCAATGTAGAGAAATTTAAGGCACTTAAAAAATTATTTAAAAAGTCTTAAATGTTATTTTGCAAGGTATTCAATTTTATATCATTTTTGTTTATGCAATGTATGGTTGTATGATAACGTTTTCCTGAATTAAATCTGTGAATATCAGGCTGCTGTATAGTTTATGAAATAAATGAAATCCTGCTAGATTTGACATCATGCTGCTTTGTTTACTGCAGTAACCAAGGCAACACCATTATTTCTGAAGCTCTATAGGTGCCACCAGCTGAATTAGCTGGATTTAATAGATTTTTATTCAGTATATGAACAATGTTTTAGTTTTGGATTAATTTCTTACATTAATATTTAGTAAATATAGTGCAAGTTAAAATCTCGCCAGTGTTTCCGGTTAAAACCTAAAGTGGTTTATGGTCTTAAAATGTATGGAAAGAGTCTTAAAAAGGTCTTAAAAGGTATTTCACCCTCTGATTGCTGTATATACTCTGATAAAGATTAATTTATAATATTAAATTGTCAACAGAATCTTACATTAATCATGCAATACAGTGTTGTCTGAAACCGGAAAAAAACTTAAAATGAAACAAACACATTTGTTTGAGCTAGTTGCAAACAAAGTGGTTCCCCATTTTCATTCATTCTTTCATTTTCTTTTTGGCTTAGTCCCTTTATTAATCAGAGGTCACCAAAGCGGAATGAACCACCAACTTATCCAGCACATGTTTTTACACAGCGGATGCCCTTCCAGCTGCAACCCATCACTAGGGAATCTTTATTATCAATTAATTAAAAATAAGTCTCAATAAAACTAAAATAAAAGGAATAAAAGCTATACAGACATACATTCAAACTGTATTAATAGGAAAAAGACAAAAGTTGCTCAATACTAAAATTATGTATTTTATGTACAAGATACTATTCAAGTTTATTTTTTGGCTTAAAAATTATGCATATTTTTGTACCGTTAAAATGTTTTTTGTTTTTTATTATGACAGTTTCATGACAATTGAGAAAATGCTCCTTTTTTATTACTACAGCTACGTGCCAAAAAATTAGAAAATTGAAGAAAAGTCTTTTTATTACAATAATTTGATTCAAAAAGGGAAACTTGTGTGTTATATTAGTTTACTATACACAAAGTGAAATATTTCAAGCCTTTATTTGTTTTATTTTTAATGATTATGGATTAAAGATGAAAAAAACAAATCCAGTATTTTACAAAATTACAATACATGACACATTTTCGGCCCCTGTGTCTCAATCTAGTCAATAAATAATGAAAATTAATGAATTAATGAAAAGCCTTGAAATGGTCTCAGTCTGGCTTAGTAGGCTTCAGAATCATAGGGAAGACTTCTGACTTGACAGTTCTGCAGAAGACCATCATTGGCACCCTCCATAAGGAGGAAAAGTCTCAAAAGGCAATTGCAAAAGAAACTGGATACTCTCAGAGTACAGTATCTAAGTATATTAATAGAGTGTTAAGAGGAAGGGGAACAATGTGGCTGGAAAAGGTGCACAAGTATGACCACAGCCTTCAGAAGATTGTCAAGCAAGGGTGACTGAGGCTGGTGTCAGAGCATCAAGAATCACCACATGCAGACATCTGCGTGACATGGGCTACAGCTGTAGAATTCCATTTGTCAAGCCACTCCTGAACCAAAAATGATGTTAGAAACATCTGTGCTGGGCTAAAGAGAAAAAAGTACTGGTCTGTTACACAGCGGTCCCAAGTCTTCTTGTCAGATCAAAGCAAATTTTGCAATTCATTTGTAAATCAAGATCCCAGAGTCTAGAGGAAGAGCGGAGAGACACAAAAGTCAAGCTGCTTAAAGTCCAGTGTGAAGTTTCCACAGTGTTAGTTTGGAGAGCCATGTCATATGCTGGTGTGGGTCCATTGTCTTTTATCAAGACCACAGCCAACGCAGCTCAATACCAGGACATTTTAGAGCGCTTCATGCTTCCTGTTGCTGACAAGCTTTTTGGAGATGATGATTTTATTTTCCAGCAGGACTTAGGACCTGCACAGAGTGCCAAAGCTACCAGTACCTGATTTAAGGACCATGGTATCCCTGTTCTTATTTGGCCAGGAAACTCACCTGACTTAAACCCCATTGGCTATTGTAAAGATGAAGATGAGGTAACAGAGATCCCGAAATGCAGATGAGCTGAAGGCCGATATTAAAGCAACTTGGACTACCATAACACCTCATCTGTGTCAAAGGCTGATCGCCTCCATGCCACATCGCCTTGATGCTGTAATTTGTGCAAAAGGAGCCCCAATAAAGTACTGAGGACATAGTACAGTACATTAACACACTTTTCAGTAGGCCAGCATGTGTTTAGGATCCTTTTTTATTGGTCACATGAAATATTCAAATTTTGTGAAATACTGGATTTGTTTTTTGTTTTTTTACTTTAATCCATTAATCCATAATCATTCAAATTGAAACAAATGAAGGCTTGAAATATTTAACTTTAGGAAGTTTAATTATAAACCAATTTCGAGAGGATCACATGCTTATGATTGTTCTCAGCTGTTCCAGCATCAGCTCATGATCGATTATCCAATCAGATGATTCCTAACTCACTACATCACATACACATCCTTACGTTCCCTCCTTTTCAGACGAGTGACACGGCGGCCTAGTGACAAGCACTGTTGCCTTATTCTCAAGCTCTCTTAAAAATGCTGAGGCCACCTGTGTGGATCCAGTCCTGTAGTTAAAAAACACTTATCCACTTATCAAAATAAGATCATAAGAACAGCATGAATGCACTTGAGATTATTTCAGTAATATTAATAACATGTTGTATCATGTTCTATGACTAGATGGACCAAAACAATGATGACTTGTGTTATGCTTGTCACTCTCGGGAAAATCTGGCATGCTGCGATAAATGTCCTCGAGCATTTCATCACCACTGTCACCTACCAGCTGTACCTAAAGGCTCATCTGGGTGAGAGAGAAACAGATTTAATAAATAGAATCAACAAGTCAGCAAGCATGTGAGTTGTACTGTACTTACATGCTTCCTTTTTATGTAGGGATTGGAGTTGTACCTTTTGCTTGTTAAGAACCAGTCTGCAATGCCGTGCCCCAATTAACATGAGTGAACAAGAAGCTTTTGATGCTCCAGTATCTGAATACATACAGGTTAACACACGCACATAAACCCAATGCCTTAATTTACAAGGTAATCACAAATACACTGTTGGAACGGCCCTCAGTGATGAAGAGTATGCATGATGCCTTAGAGGATTGAAATAGCTCACTCAAAAAACATTTTCTCTCCCTTCACTTGTTCCAAACCTATTTGTTTTTTCTTCTTCTGTTGAACACAAATAAGATACTTTAGTAAATGAGTATGTTAAGTAAATTTTCAGTTTTGAGTACTTTGCTAAAGAAATATATGTTCTTTACTAATATTGTTGTTTTGTCTTCTGTAGCGTTGCCGCTACCTCCTGTTATGTATGTATAAGGAGGATATCCAGAAAGTGTTTGTAGAGGATCCACGCCAAAATGTGAGTTTGTCCTGCTGTGTTTAAAGGGGTGGTCCACTACGATATCATATTTTAAACTTTAGATCATGTGTAATGTAGATGTGTGAACATTCAGTTAAATGCAAAGAGAGGCATTGGCTTTTAGAGAGTTAGCTTAGAAAAGCCTACAGCGAACGAAGTTTGGGGACTACAAAGAAATACATCCGGGCTAGTCAGATCACAAACGCTTCAGGTTATGTGCATTCACCACGCACAGCAACGGGGCTGTAATGTTATAGCAGAGAAAGCTAAAATGCCGTCCAAACGCTGGTATTTCCACAAAGCTTGTTCTGTTTCTGTATTTGGGCTTCCAGAGGACACGACACAAAGACAGAAGTGCTTACAATTTAATTTAATTATGTTCCAGAGAATTATAAAAAATATAGAGCTAGCATTTGACAAAGGAGAACTTCCAGCATCTCTCCCAATTCAGTGCTGGATTAGTTTAAAACTCCTCCAACCGACGAAGCTGTGGATTGTGAGCCACAACCTGTAAGTGTTTTTATTTGTTAAAATTGATCAATGACATGCACTGTTTCTAGCGTCAACGGTATGTAAACAACGGGAAATGCTGTTTGGCACCGTTAACAATTTAGCTACAAATTCATATTTATCAGTCAAACCGCTGTAAACACCCACAATCTCCAGCAGCGCTGCAGTGTCTCTGTATGCAGCCGATTTCTGTGCATTATACATCTCAAATAACAAACTCGCAAACGATATGTAAATGTTTTATATTACTTGAACATGCTTATAACCTAAATATATGTGAAAGACACTTGTCAGATTTTTATTTTAGAGAGCAGGAATGAGGTTCAGCTGTGTGCTCTTCATACAGTATATGCTTCCTTCAAGCTGAAATCATGCAGTAAATGTTGGGAGAGTGCGCTTTGCAGGGCACTTACTGTATAGTTGAATTGGAACAAACCTCTGAAGTGAAAAGAGACATATATAAAATTAGCAGAATTTCCTGTCTATTTTTCCACTTTTCGAGTGTTAGTCAGTGTGTAATGTCTAAGTTTGGGCATAAAGATCTAAATACAAATATCAAAAATGGCGGGCCTTCAATAAACTCAGAACGAAGTGCTTTCCCTCAAACTTGGGAGAAAAATGTGTAATAATGTAAAAATGCACTTTTAAAAGCAGCAAGAATAAGAGCATGTTCTGGGGTTCCCAAACTTTTCAACTCGCAACACCCAAAATAACAATTCCAGTGACTTGCGACCCACACTATCCTCGGAGGTGGTTTTAAATATACAAACAACGGTCCACACACACCAGTAGAATCTTTATAAACTAGCTTATTATCAACGCAATAAAGTGCTACAGTCTAAAAACAATTTAATTTTTTATACTCATTATTCCTTTGTTTAATTTAATATATACCTCACTGGTTATGTTTACAGCACAAGACTATTCTTGGTTTAATTTTGGAGATGATCTTTGGAGATCAACCTCTGTGTTCAGTTGTTGCCTTTATTTTGAATGTACTTGAGTGCTGTAAAGGTGTCAAACTTAACATTGAGCCGTAAAATCAATCAACTGCAACTAACACTATTGCTGTGTCATTAATCTAGCGTAATAACCCCAGGGGTCGCAATCCAGTGGAAAAAAAATTAAAGGCTGATGACTTTTTATTTGCATGTTGTTTTAATGCACTATAAAATACTATTTTTTATCTTCTGTAGGTTATGGATCCCACTTTGGGAACCATTGTTCTTGTTTACCCTCAAAACAAAATCTATATATTTTTTCAATGTTCAAAAAAGTCACCTACACATCTTGTATGGCTGAGAGTATCAATTTGAAGGTATTTTGAGGAGCATTTAAAGTAAAATTGCATACCTGCATGCACATGTTGACACTAATCATTATCAAAGAAATTAGTTTTATTAAATGTACATAAAACTTTTTTAAATAACATAAGTAATTTGACAAAATAATTAAATGTCCCTCCAGGTGGACAGATACTCTGAGTTCATATCTCAACCAATGTGGCTAGACAGAATAAAAACGAAGTTGGAAAGTAAGAAGTATCAGAAGGTTGGAGAGTTCGTCTCTGACATCCGGCTCATTTTCAGCAACTGCAGGAAATTTAATCGGGTAAGATTTATTGAAACACATGAGGCATAATAAATGCATCACCAGAAAAACTTTTAATTTATACGTATATTTCTAGTGATTATTGGATAAATGACATGATGAGCAGAAGTTTTTTATTAGTGTTTTGACTGGTTTGTGCTTTGTTCTCTCTTGCTCTCTGAAGGACAATAAGTTTGGTCAGTTGGGCACCAAAATGAAGGAAATCTTTGAGGAGGAGATCCAGAAAATCTTCTTTATTCAATAACAGGTCTCTCATCAAAGTCTTTCAAAGATACAGTGAACTTCTGAACAGCTTTGAATATTCAGTTTAACCCATTATAATGTAAATGAGATGGATTACATTAATTATCCCACTGCCCTACAGATGATATGTGGTATGGATGATAACTTGGCTTGCTTTTCAAAACGCTGTACAGTACATCTTTTTGTAATGTCACTTTTTTCAATGCTCTGAGATTTTACTGTATATTTATGACATGGATTGCAATTTGCATTTGGTAATCTGATTATGTCTGCATTAGTTTTTCTCCTCCTCTTACAGGTCTTAATCTCAGTCGATCCTTAAAGGTGAACGGTGCTATTTTTGTAACTGCAAACATTGTTTTAAAAAGGTTCAAATTCCTAAAGCCAGAACAGCCTTGTGGACCTGCACCTTCTTCCACCATTCTGCCTTAAAAAACAACAAACTAAATGTTTTTAAAGCCCAAGAGAGGCAAATATTTGCACTCTTTTTCAGAAGCTAACCATTAGCTAATCTTTGAATAGGTTATTTAATTTTAAAGATTATAATGATAAAATAAAAATAAGTAGATTACATGATTTACCTTTAAGACCTACATTTTTTAATGTTGCAGAATTATGTTGCTTTTTAATCCTTTGCATTGTGTTGTTTTGTTTTTGTAAATAAACCTACACGTTTTATGTAAGACACGGAAAATGTTTTGTAGTTTTATTAGTTGTTGAAGCTTGTCATTTTATTGTGTATTTTATTACATTTTATGTAATCTTTTTGTAAAAAATGTAAAGCATCAGGAATTAATTTCTGATTTTGGTGTTTGATAAATAACCATTTTCAAAAATAGTATCACCAAAGATAATTAAATTCAAGTAAAATGTGTAGGGTTTCAACTTTGGGTAAACTAAATTTTTTTATGTAGTCAACTTAGGTATCCAAACCATTTCAACTTACCTTAGATTAAACTGATTTAAAATATAAATCTAAACCTTGAGTTGTTGAAACATGGTTATTGTTCATCAGAATAAACAGTAAAGTAAAAGTAGCTTTTTACATTTTTTTCCACATTTTTCGAGTGCCTTGGACTGATTTTTGCTGTTTATTCTGATGAATCTCTTACCCAAAGAGCACCGTCACATTATTTAACCTACCCCTGAGCACTTTTTGTTTGATGTTTGATGGTTATTGTTTATTTACATGGTTATTTTAGTAAAGGAACGTACACATCTTATTGATAATCAGATTTTGCCAATCTGCATACTCATTCTGACTGGTTATACTTATAAATATAACCTATGGAAGATTAGGTGATAATTTACATTTTTTTAAATGGGTAAAACTTTTGAGTATGTAGGATAGTCTCAAATTAAAAATGTTTTTTCATTATGTAACAAAAGATAATTGGGAAATTTTTGTTTTTCCTTTGGATGTCAGTGGTTAGAGGTTTACAATGTTCTTCAAAGTGAAGTTTATTTATAAACTAATTTTGAGAGGATGTGTGCTTATGATTGACACATAAATAGCCAGATTTCCTTACCTTCGCCATTACCTTCTTGAAGAATCCCCTCGTCCACCCTGACTTCTTCCCCTTTTTCCTAGCATAAAACAGGGCAGTTGTCGAGACCTTCCTGAGCTCAGCCTTCTCTCTCATTTGATAAAATGGGAGGGAGGCCCGGGCTAGAGGATCTTCCGAGCTCATCCCAGCAAACATTTTTTGTTTTGAAATGACGTCTAATAGATGTCTAAACATAGTCGTCTTTGCTAAAACAAGGCTAAATTTGGGCTGTCAGTGAAAATCTAATAGACGTCTAAGAATAGGCCAAAACTAGACTAGTTGTCAAATAAACAGAAACGAATGACTACACATATAATGTTTGTCTAATCTGTCTATTTGACGACTAGTTTTTGGCTATTTTTAGATATCTATTAGATTTTCACTGACAGCCCAAGTTTAGCCTTAATTGTTTTAGCCAAGCTGTCTACGTTTAGATGTCTATTAAACACAAAATCGTTTGCTTAATCATCAGCTAAGTGTGAACTCTTGAAATGTCTTATAAGGTATATTTTGAACTTAAACTGCTTCAGAACAAGTCAATGATGTGTAAATGATTACAGAATTTCCCTTATAGGGTTAAAAATAGGATCAACAGTGCTTTTACCACTCCACAGATTTGATGGGCTTTTCTGTTTGGCCAAACTTCTGCTTGCTGTATGAGGGCCAAGTGATAATGTTGTGGGATGGGGCATTATTAGAGCTATTAGAATATAAGTAGAGGGCACAATAAACTAGCCAGATGGTATTGTGTGAATTGTGAAACGTGAGTTCTTTAAAATGTATTGGTACGATCATTTACGTTTAGGTTATTTAGCTAAAAGTAATAATTTGCCTCCAAAGTTTAGATTGAGATTGGACATTAGAATCAACACCAAACAACCCTTTCATCAGATTCTGTAGGCTTAATCAGAATTTATAACACGATATTAAACTATTTTGGATTTTTAAAAAAACATGATCATCATGGTTGCGTTTGGAATGGAATGGAATTGTACCCTACACAAAATCAGACTCGTCTAGACAGATTTACAGAATTTCTGCTTCCCGTGTCGCCACTAAAAACTCGCTAAATCATTTAAATCTGTATTATAGACTAACAAGAACGCGTTAAAAGTGAAAAAAAAAAAGTTTTATGCATTTGAGTATTCGAGGGTTACATGAAAATACCGCGCGTTGGCGTCTCCCTTAAGTCAAACACGCCCCCTCCACGTGCTCTTCCCACGTTCTCTGCAGGGATCCATTCAGTCATTGGATCTATTCCAAACAGAACAGTTTACTGTTGGAGGAATTATTCAAAATAAACGGCAGCATTTCTCTGGAAAGCCAGGTAACTACGAAACTACGTTAGTTTACTTCTGTATTAACGAGTCACATTGCAATTGTTTATACATGGATATAAAGCGTTTTCAAAATACCATTTATTTGGCTACGTCATTTATATTAGTTTATTGGTGAAACTCATCTGATTATTAACTGCTACAATTGTTTTTCTTTGACGTAACATTTCGGGCTTTTTAATCAAGGAAATCAAATAGCTTAAAAAATCCCAAAACAAATATCTCAACAGTACTTTTTTTTGGTTTGTTTATCATTTATCTGCACACAATGCTTAAAGTTTTTCACGTAAACAGTACACGACACCATAACATGGCGTCAACACGCGGTAGCATAAACACATAAAAGTATGAATGAATGGAAGAGGTTTTTTTTTTAACATAAGTAACAGAGAATACATAAAACGTTAAATTTTGCTAACATTGTGTGACCTGAATACAAATGATAAATTCATTGTACAGATTGTAGCAATGATACAAGGGATAAGGAAAACGAAAAAAAAATAGAAGAAAAACAATTATTTAAGGAAAACTGAATAAAAAATAAATATATTAGAAGAAATAAAACATAAATATCTCAAACTAGACTTAAATTATTAGTAATGTTACATAGGCGTACCAAAGGGATCTGATAACTTAAAGGTAATTATCATAATGATAATATATATATTTTTTCAGCAGTTCAGTTGTTTTAGCAGCTTTCTTATTTTGCGATAGGCAGACAGATTCATAATGAAGTTTCAAGTCAATACAAAATGTTCTAAAATTGGGCAAACACTGAATAACTCTGCATTTGTGGAGATGGAAAAGGCTGAAAGAAAGGGGTTGAGACTGCATTGTTAGAGTGAACAGGCATCCAAATTTTCCGAGAGGAAGTTCTGGTTTGAGTGGCGTCTTCCTGGCACATCCTGTTTTTGCAAAAAGATTTGTGGCCAATTTTTAAATATATTTTTTTACCATTGTTTGATGTGGACTTAAAATATTAATAGAAGTTTTATTTTTCAAATTATCATAAAATTTACAGCCAGCATGTTCTTGTTACCGCGACTAAATGCATACTGTGTATGTATAGAGGTCTACAGGAGATGGATGGTGAATTATTCACAGATTCAGCCCTGGATGTGGCAGCCCGCTTTACAGATTTTGACCGGCTGATGGAGATGATGGTAAACAAAGGAAAACAAGGAATAAAAAGAAAGATGAATCAAAATGACAGCAAAAAGAAAAAAAACAAAAGTAAAAACTACACATTTTCAGGTTTGTGTTCCTTGTATCAGCTAATATAATTAGTGCTTTGACATCCTTTTTTCATTTGATAAATAGATACATTTTGTTGTTTTATTATCAGATCCAATCAAATTAGCTAAACGTGACCATTTTCCCCATAGACTTAAATAGTGGATCTGGAACAAAGCAGGCTAAAGCAAAGTGTGAACTGAAGGAAAACTACCCACATACTGATTTCATTGATGAGAAAAGGATACAAAGCACAAAAGACACTGAAAAATGCTTCAAGAAAAAATGCTTCAAGAAAAATTCCAATAGGATACCAAATTCACACCAAATATCCAGAGTTAATGAGCAGAACGATAGCAAAAATGGCATTGGTAAGTATTTAATACTGTCTGTTAATTCCTTTTTTTTTGTTAATAACAATAATGTCTATGTTTTTGACTGTAATTTAGATCAATTTCTCCATTAATATATCCTGCAACAATATTCATTTGTTTATCCATTATTTTTAAAGGACTAGATGCAACAGATGCCTTTAAGGAGATCAGAAAAAAGAAAGTGCTGCAGGTTTACTGTGGGAAAATGGCAGGTAGTCTCTACAGAATGAAGTATGAAAAGGGTAAGTTTTGGGAAATACGTTTTACTTAATGTTGTTTTGGACACTTCCTTAACAATACTGTCAGAATGTTTGATTACTTTGATACAGCAAACCTCAAATTAGAATGACATGTAATGAATAGAGGTGGATAATTCATCAAACTTTCATATATTAGGAGGCTAACTATCAGTGTTTGACTAACTTTTTTGATCACCAGCCACTGTGGCTAGTAGTTTTCCAATGTTACTAGCCACTCGCCATTTTCACTAGCCACAATGTTGTTGTTGGGAAAATGTATTGTTTATGCATAAGTTTGACTTTGGCATGCTAAAATTACTTGATTTAAATTGTGTTATGTCCAGATGCCTTCTCATTCATTTCATTTTTGTGTGTATGACCTTGGTTTGCAAATGAGCTGTGGTTTCATAGTGTCGCATTGCAATTAGTGTTTATTCTACATAATCTTTCAGGACTCAACACTTAGGATTTTCCATTTATTTTCTCCTGCCACATCAAACTAATTATTTCTTAGCCACACATTTTAACAGGGCACAGGTGAAATCTACCCACAGCACCCAGGCTGTCTATAAAAAAGTTTAACAAAGACTTTTTCTGAGGAAACCTGGATTGTTTCAGGTTTGTACATCTATGATGACACTGTTTTATAAACAATTTATCGAATCCGTTTTATCTTTCTGCATTGTAGCTTGGTACGATAATCTGATTGTCCAATAAGAACAAGTTGAGTAGCCATGTGAAAGTGGCAGGCAAGATCATTGGTTTTATCCAAACTGGTCCAATGGTAATTTACCATAATTGTGTTTAAAACAGGGTATCTGTGCAAGGTCTTAAAATTACTTTAATCTCAAAAATAAAATTTTAGGCCTTAAAAAAAGTCTTAACTTTACTGAAATATTGTGTAGTAGGTGTCAAATTTTTTTTTAAACAGGTCTTAATTTTTCTTTGTTGTTGTACCCAATCTGGCCAACACCCATCCAATACTGTAAATAATCAAACTTTTTACTTTTTTTTTTTTTTTTTTTTTTTTAAAGAATGTACCTCTGTTTACCATAATGGTTTAGTTATTTTCCCTACAATAACATTTGTTCCTGGGCAGACTGTTGTGCATACATTTAGTTTATTATAGTTTTTAAAACCTTTAAAACCTTTTTTTTTTTTTTTTTTCATTTTTAAGAAAGGTTATGTTAAAAAAGTGTATGTATGCAGCTAGAGCTTGCTTGTTTTGACGCAATATTTAAAATATTTTGCTCAATTAACTAAAATATTGTTTCTTAATTATTAAAATATTATTGTTTTATTAAATTATAAAAAGTTTGATTGGGCAAATAAACATCTTTTTCAACTGGGCCATTCAAAAAACACTTTAGCGTTGAGTCCTAAAGAGTTAGGACTAAAATTTCATTCATAAGTCCTAAAAAATGTCTTAAAGACTTTAACTTGCTGAAACCTTCATATGCACCCCGGATCACCCATTGTACTCTGTTTCAGCTGCTGCCATCAGGATGTCGTTTTAGAGTTCCTATTTGAAGGACAAACAGAATTAGAAATTCTTTTTGTGGACTCAATGGTGGTCATTAAATAAGTCCAGCGGGGAGGGACATCTAAAAAATGACATATTGTATGTTTTATGGTAATATTTTGGTAATGTGTACATGGAACTTGCCTGTGTTATGGAACCTTGCTGCAATTTTAGTTTCCCTAAACTGGATATTAAAGTTGAGTCTGAGTCTGATTTGGCAGGTGTTATTGTCAAGCCTTGGTTACTGTGTCCAAATTACCTATTCAGCAAATACCTGATTTTACAGCAATCGTTCCCCCCAGTTTTAATATTTTGAAGAAAGTTGGGAACCAGTAACCATTGGTTTCTGTAGTATTTGTTTTTCTTACTATGGATGTTAGTGGTTACAGGTTTCCCACATACTTCAAAATATCTTCTTTTGTGTTCAACAGAACAAACAATAAAAACTAAACTGGTTTCTAACAAGCCAAAGGTGAGTGACTGATAGCAGGATTTTCATTTTCGGGTGATTTATCCTTTTAAAACTTGACTGGAAATGAAAAGTGAAACTGGATAGGACTGTTCATGTGCAGTGATGTTGAAACTGAGTAGTGAAACAAGCTGTTGTTTTTGTAGAATGAAGTGCCATAAAATAAATGACATCCTCTTTCCTTATTACTCCTCACATCTCTATGAGCTTAATGTGTGATAATTATGATCCAAAACAATTGAATATTAAATGAATAGTTCACTCAAAAATGAAAATATTTTAAATCAAAATAAAACACAATGCAGAAACCGGATGGATGGATGGATAGTGCAATATATATGTATATATATCTATATCTATATATATACTGTATATATCTATATCTATATATATATACTGTATATATATATATATATATATATATATATATATATATATATATATATATATATATATCTTGATGTTGGGAAAGAATTCTGTTTAGTTATGTCTGCCTCTCTTTTAGATAATTTTTCTTTGTTATAAAATGATGTTATATTTGTTTTTGTTTTTTATCATTTTGATAATGTAAAAGATAAATATATTTTAATATCTATTTATTTTACTCGAAACAGTTTCTATACACAAATGCAATTTCTTGTCTGTAAACCCATTTCTTATTTTTTGTAAAGAGTGAAGTTTCATAAACTAGTTTTGAGAGGAGCACGTGATATGATTGAGCACGACTGGCCGCTCATCTGTAATCAGTGATAATCCAATCAGAGTGATCCTAGTTTACTATAAATGGATAATTTTCTTCCTACTGCTCTATCTTTATTTGGAAGAATCCCCCCTTCCACCCCATCTCCTCCTTTTCCCCCTTTTTTTAAAGGGGTAGCTCTCGAGACCTACCTGATCTCGGATCTCCTGATATGCTTATTGATTGGGCGGGAGCCCTGGGCTTAAATATCTCCGAGCTCAGGGTTCTCTCCCAGGACAGCACGCCAAACCTGCTTTAAACGCCAAGCATATCTCAGTGGGAACTCTTAAAATATTATTTGGATACAATCTCTACCTCCAGCAATGGTAAAGCTTTAAAATCAACAAAACTATGTGAATCTTACAGTATTGTGTCTTTAATATAAAACTCAGCTGGCAGTATTCTATATGACCTTTTATACATCGCTGTGACCATGCTTTAAGATGGATTTAAAATCATCTTTTGTAATTTTTATCATCTCTGGCTTCATTTTTTGCTTCTCTTTTTGTTTTGCATTGTTCTGTTGTCTATTTTTTGCTGTTATAGGATTTATATCTTTTCTGTATATTTTGTACTCTTGTTAAACGTTCCAATAAAACTTTTTTTTTTTTTTTTTACATCACAAACGCAAGCTCTGTGATTGGTCGGCTTTGTACCGGTGATGAGCGTGGGAAAACTTTTGTTTTGTGTTAACTTTATGATTAAAGTTGTTGTATGTCCGCCAGTTCCTGCCTCTGCAATAAGCTAGTTTTAGCTTGTAGCATTCAGAAAAAACAAAACCGCAAAGAAACTTGACACAGAGGAACATAACCTACTGCCAGCTAGCGTTTTGGAATTGCTATTGCAGAGCTCCACAAACAGCTGGCAGAAGTATAAATGCATGACTACGTGCAAGGCCAGTGCCGTGGGTCATGCCGATCACTCGACACAGAAGTATAAATCAGCCTTAAGACACAGTTTTAATACAAAAACACACTAGTGTAAATGGCACCTCATCCCGAACATTTATGTTATAATTTAGTGTACTTGTACAGCCCTACTTTTATAAGCATTATCAGTGCTTGGGCATGGGACGATAACCGGTCTTACTGTTTACTGCAGTTTGAAAAAGTCAAGGTTTTAAAACCGCCATTGTTTTCTGTTATACCATTACTATGGTATATGTATGTTTGTTTGTTTTTTAACATGTTTTTCACAACAAATATTTTTAAGGGGAACAGTATCTCCAGCAGAAAATGAACCTCTACATCAAAATCTAGTTTAAAATATTTTTAATGTTTCTTAAAATAAAATATATTGTGTTAAATGTGGAAAAAGTTTTTTTTTTTTTCCCCAGACATTTCAAAATAACTTCTTTTGGAGCAGTGATCACAATACCATAAAACTGTGATATTTTTATCCAAGGTTATCATGCCATCAGAATCTTATTACCGGCCCATGCCTGTCAGTGCTACTGTTTCAAATGTTTTAAAGGGATAGTTCATTTTAAAATTCTCTCATCATTTACTCACTCTTTATTTGTTCCAAGTCTTTTTGAGTTCTTTTCTATTGTTGAACATTGTTATATAAATGCATATATAATTTTAGATAATGTGCATTTGATTTACATGCTTTGTATCCTGTTTTTTTCTGTGTAAAGGTGAGCAGTGTATATTATGTAAAGGTCAGTGGTTTACACCCTGGCAGTTCGAAAAGTTTGGTGGAAAAGCGAATAGCAAGAAGTGGAAGGGTAGCATTCACTGCAAGCTGTCAAAGGATCCTCGGCCTGTGCAACTAATGAAACTCATCAAGGTAAGCATGTAGTCAGTGTATGATCCGAATTTATTTGATATTTTAATGAAGATGCATACTGTTTGTGAATGTATTTTGGATCATAGTCTCATTTAAATAAACCATCCTGTTTGTATTAGAATGGCTGTCTTTCAGAGTTTGGACACTTGAGGGAATCACCTCAACAGGTATTATTTTTGCACATGATACCATATGACTCATAACGCGTTGTATTTCAACTTACTATAGATTTGTAATGTGTAGATTTATTAATTGGTGTTTTGATTTTGTTACCTGGTTTACTTTATTGATGACTTTAAACAGTAATTAAAATTGATTCTAAGATTTTTTTTTTAAATTCACAACCATTTTCCTATAGGGGACGCAGACTGAGGGAGACGGTGCAAACACGGCGCGAAATGAGACTGCAAACTGTGAATTAATGAGCTCTTTAAAAGATATTCCACAGTCCGTGAGAAGCATGTTTTCCAAAACTCTTGAAGTAACTGTGTGTAGAAAGAAAGAGCAAATACTGCAGAAAGAAACAATCCAGCCAGGTGAGTTTAAAAGAAATGTATTTCAGATAAATTGTTTTTTATTAAGACCTTTATTTAACTGAGATGTTAATACATGAATGTGTTTTCATTTATATATCATGCACAGCTATTATCAGCTCATAGGAGAGAACATCATCTCTCAGACATACAAAAAATATGTACCATTTATTATGATTTGCTTGCTGTTTATTGGATGTTATTGGATCGTTGTGCAAATATAGTTTGCCAAAGAGCTTTGTATTTTATTCTAAGAGTTGCTGAAGGCTTAATATTTATTAGTACATTTTTTTTCATCTACATTAACTGACCATGAAAATGTTTGTTTTCTAGCACATACTGACGGTTCTTCAGATGAGTCAGAATCTGTTGCTGAAAGAGTTAAAATGGTGAGATTTAGTTATACAATGATGACTATAAGGAGCTCAGCTCAAACACCATGTACAACCAATTTTATGTAAATAACTCAAATAATTACCTTAAATTTCACATTTTCTCTGTCACTGAAATGTACATAATTACTATGTCTGCATATTTCCCATTTTGCACACTCTAAAATTAAAATGGTCATCATTTACTCACTCTCATTTAATACCTTAAGGCATTTCACAATGTTCTGAACACAAATGAAATTATTTTTAACTCATTTTTTTTTTTTTATCTGAGTTGTGTTCTAAAGATTTTACAAATTTTTTTATGGGTTTGGAATGACCTGAGTAAATGTTTGCAGAATTTAACTAACATTTCTCTCTTTTGTATAGAACAGAAGAGAATCTGTGACTTTAACTGAAGCTGCTACCAAAACAACCTCTCAACCAGTGGAATCTACTAATACTGATAAAGGTTTGTATGCTGTCATTTTCTCTGTATGTGTATGTATATGTGTGCATGTATGTATGTATGTACATACAAACACACACACACAAACACACACACACACACACACACATATATATATATATACGTGTATATATATATATATATATATATATATATATATATATATATATATATATATATATATATATGCTAACATATTTACATATATAGACACAATGCTTCAGATTGGTTTGAATAAAGCTCTAAAGCACTGAAAGATTCATCTGTGCCGGAACAAGTGAGATCATTTTACCAATCCCCCTTCTCACACGCACCCTGCTCGTTCGTGACTCTCCAACTTTATTCACTTTCATCCGCGACATCCATTTTACATGTTATAACACATAATTGATTAATGTAATTGTGTCACCACGCTATTTACATTTCCTCCAGAGTTTCATTTAATTTTGGGTGTTTCATTTTTAATTTGTCGACTTTAACTGTAGTTTGGCACTTTCACATTCATTCAGGAACATTTCATGCATGCCCCTCATGACAAAGAGTTTTTAGATGCGAGTATGAACTGCTGAAAGAGTGTAATTGTAATGGAATTTGATACTGCATGCCGAATGGGGAAAAGGACATATTTTGTTTTTGCTTTTAAATTGATTTTTTTTAAAGATGAATGGTAACTAACCAATCACAGTTTCATTGTTTTTAGTCGTTACTAGTGCAAAGGACCTGTCAAGTTTCTGTTTATGTGTCAACCTATAGGCAATGAACACATTTAACTATTTTCTTAAACAAAATCAAACACTCTGCAATAGTCTTTATGTGGCTAAGAGGTAAGAACAGCTTGGGCTTGTTCACATCGAATGTGTCTTTGCTTCTAAAATTGCAAAACGCAATGCTTCAGATTGGTTTGAATAAAGCTCTAACGCAATCTAAGTGTGAACTCTTGAAATAAAATTTAGAGCATATTTGTTCCATGCATCGTCAGTTTATACCAAATCATTTTGTAAGCCATACTGCAATATGTTTTCATTCACTCTCTGTTTTTCATTAAACAAAGATGCACCTGCACACCCCACTGATGCTCCAGAGCCTGCAGGATCTACTGTCATAGAGAAGGCTATTCAGACCACAGAAGAAGTAGCAGCTCCGCTCAGCTTCAGTTCTCCTCCTGCTGAATGGCAGAACCCTGTTGAACCAGTAGAAACTCGAGAAACAGGCCAGATGCAGTTATTTGAATTTCTGGCTAAACAGTTTAATACCATCAATGACACCCTAAAATCAATTGATGCGTCTTTAAAGAAGCTGGTGGAGAAGCAGTCACACGACTCTCTGCCAGAGTGTAACAGGGGGATTCCTGCTCTTCAAGAACACCCCCAGATTAATTGCTTGGTCAAGCAGGAGTAAGATACAGAGGTTGTGATGAGATGATTAGGATGGAAATGATCGATTAAAGTTTTTAATAAAATGAAAAAAGGTATTAGGAAGAAGAAATATATAGCTTAGATGTTAAAATATAAAGTTATGTATCTGCATTTTATAGTCAAACACTCGTTTTATTTTTAAAGTCAGTACAGTTAACAGTTTTTTTTAAACATTAGCTTTTTTTGTCATGTATTAAAACATGAAATTTGGAAACATTTTTATCTCACTATTTACTGTAAGGGCATTTTTAATCTGTGATTCGACTTGTAAACCTACAGACTTGAGGCTTTTCCAAGCTGACAAATCTGTCTACCTTCCCTATTGTAAATAAACTTAGTCCACAAAATTTCCTTGATTTTTGTTTTCATTTGATTTTTCACTGCATTGAATTTGTAATTCAGCTCAATTTGCATGCTAAACCCAATTCAAATCCAAGAATTGATATGGCATTCATATGTATATTTGTATATATTTTCTTTTATTAATGTCTCTTTGATTTCTGTTGCAATAGCACTGCAGTTGTTTACTAGGAAGTCAGACCTTCTAAAAGGAGTGGTTAGGAGGGGCGCGCGAAAGGAAGACAGATTGCATGTGTTTATGCATGTGTATGTAACTCTGCTAAAAGATCTACAAAATTAAAAATAGACGACACAGCAAGGTAAGAATATTCTTGTAGATATTAGTAATTGGTAACATTTAACTTAAATTTTATGGTCTGTTTTCTTTTTAAACTTTGTCACTCGGATACAAAAGCATCAGTCTAGGAAGCCACTTTCAGTTTCATTTCAGGGTCAGAGTAGTTTTGAATGTTGAGATCTGTTTCCTCGTGTGTATAGTATTTCCAAAGATTTTGGCAGCTTTTATGCAAAGAAAAACGCTGGAAGGATTTAGTCCACTTCATATCGTTACAGTAATACTGTAACAGCTGCAGTTAAATATAATGGTGTCTGTGAAAAATCACTGTAGAAAGAAGTATTTAGTTTTTAATGTTCAAATATAAAGAAGTTGTTGTAAAAACCTATTGATTTGTTAATTTAAGTTAACATCCCACATACAGTGGTTCAACATATAAATGTAGTATTTTAAATGATTAGATTTAAACTTGATTATTAGTAAAGTCAATATGGTGTGACTTTAAAACAAATAGTTAAACATCTATTATGAAAATGTATTTTCTATATTAGTCTATACTAGCCTAAATTTTATTCCACTTTCATGAAAGCATCACCTATGTAAGCAGTGAGTTTAAAAAAATTGATTACACTTTCTATGAAGCTCATGCTTATAATGATTTTTTAACGCAATTATTTATAATCAGTCATAACAATTCTATAAATGTGTCTTAAATGACAATCTTTAGGCTGTATTATAATGACAGTTGTAGCTACGTTTATAATAGTGTTATTAATACTTATTGATGCATTTAATTTTTCAATGCATGTTCATAGCACATTTTATGATTTATTAGTCATGATTGTATGTATAAGGATGTAGTCTGCCATGTTAAAACATTGTTATGCTGTAGTAACATACTCCTTAGTAAGTTAACAGATTTTGTTCTGTGAAAGAAATGAATGTTTTTTTATATTGTTGATAAGAGCCCTATACCTTATAAAAAATATAGTGAATTATAACACGGTTAATATCCTTTATAAGTGCAAAATAAATAAGTGAAGTTTATTTATAAATTAATTTCAAGAGGAGCACTTGCTTATGATTGATCACGGCTGGTCCTGCATTAATGCATGATTCACTAATTGGATTATTTCTATCTCACTATAAATAAGTTTCTTACTTTACTTATCTTCGGCTTAAAGAATCCCCCCTTCCACCCCTACTCCTCCACCTTTCCCTTTATAGGGTGGCATGGTGGCGCAGTGGTTAGCATTGTTGCCTCACAGCAAGAACATCACTGGTTCAAATCCTTAACAGGCCAATAGTCTTTTCTGTGTGGAGTTTACATGCTCTCCCCATGCTCGCATGGGTTTCCCCTTGGTTCTCCGGTTTCCTCCCACAATCCAAAAACATGTGTTGTAAGTTAATTGATTAATTATGATTATAAATAATTATGAACAAAGTTAAAATTCTTGGAAAGCTTTATGGAATGTGCTACCACAATTTCCATGAGAAATGCATAATCAATGTTGTGAGTTTTTCACAGGACATGGATAAAGAGTCTGTCACAGACACTGAGTCTGAATCAGCATCTCAATGGGATCCAAAGAGTAGCACTGAATCTGAGAGCTGGAGTGAGGGCAACAGAGAAAACAAAAGTAAAAAAAGAAAGAAAACAAGAAAACAAACCTGTAAGTTACAGACATTCATTTAAAACTGTGTTTCTCAACCATATTCCTGGAGGACTACCAACACTTCAGGTTTTGGATGTCTCCTCTCACAGCCATTACAGGTCTTTCAGTCTCTGCTAATGAGCTGATGATCTGAATAAGGTGTGTTTGGTTAAGGAGACATGGAAAACGTGCAGAGCTGGTGGTCCTCCAGGAACGTGGTTGAGAAACACTGTTTTACAACCTTTCTGAAATCGTGTAATCTCCGGTACCTGACCTTTGTTTCAGCATTAATCAAGTTATCAAGACAATCAATTGAAAAGAAAGCAGAACTTGATGTCACATGTGGGGATAAAGAAGGCATCCTGAATCTGGAGAAGTATAATAATGACAGTAGGTGCAGATGCTAATCATGTACAAGTCTCTTTTTTTAAAGAATATTTGAAACATTATTAAAGATCCACTAAACAAGTTCAAAAGTCATTCCAATAGTGCCACAATAAACTAAATTATCATCTGTAGTTCAGGAGTGTATCTTCAGTGAAGGCCTGTGGTTTACGCCGAGCGGCTTTGAGAAGTTTGGAGGAAGGGAAAGAAGCAAGAAGTGGAAAAGCAGCATACGATGTGATGGCCTTCCAATCCAAGATCTTTTGGATGTGAGAAGAGCCAGCCTGATCTCACGAGAAAACGTAAGTATTTTACGTTTTGTCAGTTTAGTAGCTAATTCGTACGAATTCATACGAGTTCATTCGTACGAAATTATACGATTTTAAAAAGGAGGCGTGGCACCTAACCCCACCCCTAAACCCAACCGTCATTGGGGGATGAGCAAATCTTATGAAAATGTACGAATTAGATCGTACGAATTCATACGAATTAGCCACTAAATTAAAAAGTTACGAATTGCCGTGAGATTGCGTTGGAAGAGCAGTTTATGCATACTTGTTAAAATCTATAGCTGGTTTTCAGTCATGCATGTGGAGACTGATATTATTAGTAGTTTTAACAGGTATTTCTTGTACATAGTGCCATAACATTATTGTGTTGTAATTAAAGGTGCTGTATGTAAGTTTTTGACTTTTCTAATGTATAAAAATCGTCACCTTAGAATTGTAAGGATCTATCTTTCAAAATTTAGTTATTGACATATTCTTATTAAATGACAACTTGTTTAAATTATGGGATGTTTTTTATAAGTTGTTTACATTTTAAGACTTTTTACTTAAAAAGCAAATGTTACACACATACTGTTTGCTTTGGAATGCAAAAACTGTAAAGCTTATTATCTCAAAATCATTCAGAACGCAGATAGAACCTTATAATTCCAACGTGATGAAATACCATAAAATGTTTGCAGATATTTAAGAAACATACCAAGTGAACATTCTTATTTTTCTGTAAAACAATGCTGAAGTCAGATATTCTGCTTTGAAAACGTGTTACGTGCTGGAACGCTGTCTTTGATTTGGTTCTTTTAACCCGCCCAATGCCAGTTTAGCCAATTATATTTCAGCACCGCGTATTTCATTCATTCATTCAGAAAGTCTCTCAAAGCAAGTGTCCGTGATCGACATGCGACCTCCGGTGGACAGTAGCAAAAATGAGATGCAGATTCCTAGTTCCACATAGGGTTATTAATTAATAAATGTATAAATAACACAAACGTAAACATTAGGTAAGCAGGTTAAATTGTGACCCGTGTCCTAACAAAATGCTACGTGACGAGATTTGCAGTGAGAAGCAGTTTGGCTGTTTGCACTAGAAGAAACATGACAGAAATTTGCATACAGCCATTCAGAAGCACAGAATATGCACTCACTCACGAAATGGTAAGGCTTATAATCTAATTAATACTAATTAAACCTCTTTAAATGTACATGCTAAATCACCGATATGCAAGCCACAGTTCTAAAGTTCAATTTCAAATGGGTTATTTTATTTTTAAGATCTGAGGTGAATTATCTGCTGCTGCTTTCACTAGATGACAATAAATATATTATAAAATGGCATTCAAACTCGCATTGTTAGCATTTAACACTGAATAAAGCACATGAGGTGTACCTGAGGTGATCATTGTCAGTTTATCCTGTTGTTCAGCTGTGAGAAACAGAAGCTGTTTCTAATATATTCATGTGAGGTGTTGGTTAGAACAAAAGCCCCTTTTAATATAGAAAATATTCCTTCTATTGCATGCTGTTGCTTTTATTTAGAGCACGATTTAAATCAGCCTTTAGGCTCGGTAGTCAGACTCGCTCCTGTTCCTCAATCTTTCAACCTGCACTTGCGTTTGTTTTGATCCAGGAATGCAATATCTAGTTCAACCATACTGCACCTTTAAAATAGCCAATGTTATGTATTGAAATCTGTAGGGAACATATTAAAATGGGTATGGTTTCCTAGATGACTTTTGAAGTGTTTTAAAATTACTAACAACTATTTTCCCATAGATGATGCAGACAGACGGAGACAGTGCAAGCACAGGGCAGAATAAAACCATCAACTCTGAATCATTAAACCCTTTAAAAGATATTCCAGAGACCTGGAAATCCTTGTTTTCCAAAACTGTAAAAATACATGTGTGTAGAAATGAAGGGGAAATACTACAGAAGGAAACAACCCAGACAGGTGAGTTTAGATGAACCTGCATTTCAGATTTATCTTTTCAGCCAGACCATTATTAAACAATGAAGCTACTAAATGCTTGTTGTTTGTTTTTCTATATATGTCATACCCAGGTATTATTAGTTCATAGAAATTTATACTATTATCTTTTTCTTACTGTTTGTTGAGTAAATTACACACGGTTGTAGAAATATTAAGCCAACATTAATTTTAATCTGCATATTAAGACAGGCTGCCTTGAGTTTGCCAAATAGCTTTGTATTTTTATTGTAGGAGTTGGTTAATGTTTACATATTAATTTTAATTTGTTTATATACGTTTACTGTCTCAATCTTTGTTTTCTAGAACATACAGACAGTTCTTCAGAAGAGTCTGTATCTGTTGCTGAAAGAGTTAAAATGGTGAGATTTATGTACACTTTGTTAAACAGTTTAATTGTATGCATTGTTTTACTGGGCTATTTTCAGCATGAAGTTGACTCTCCACTCACTGAAGAAATTATGTTCACTAAAAAATGATTTCTGCAAAATTGTGGCAAACAATTGATGTGTGTTGAATTTGAACAAACTAATTTTGTTTAGTAATGTTCAACTTAATTTGTTTGTTTAAATTCAGCCCAAATAAATTGTTTGCAACCACTTACCGTAAAAATAAATCCAAGGAATCATCTTTGAATCATTTTTTGTTTTCAGTGTACAACAAACTTGTATGCAAAACCCCAAAAAATAAACAAACAAATAATTACCTTAAATTTTAAACTTAAATTTAAATTTAAACCATCTGTGTTACTGAAATGTACACGATTACTGTTAAATTTGTTTGTACACCCTAAAATTAAAATATTTGTCATTTAATCTCCCTCATGTTCTTTTAAACCTGTAACACTTTGTAATCTTCTAAACACAAATAAGCGTATCTTAACAAATAACAAATTTTAATATAATTGAAGGTGTTTTCATTTGTGTTCTTAAATGGACACATTTCTTATAGGTTTTATAGTAAATGATTACAAAATGTAAGTAACCTTTTATTAAATTAAAGTTGTTGTTGTTGTTTTGGCACAGAGCAGGAGAGATTTTGTGATTTCAAATGAAACTGTCAACAGATTGGTGGAATCTACCAGCAGTGATAAAGGTTTGTGTTCCATGTCCTTTCTTCTATATGATTTTTTTTCTCGTTATATTCTCTGTATCCCATTTCTTAAATTTCCATTCTTTGTAGAATTGTGACTGAAATGTTATGGGTGTATTGTTGGTTTCTGCTACTCACTAGAAAGAGAATATAAATATGAATATTTGTATTTTATTGAAGGAGTTGCTGAATTTTAATATATTATTAATTTAAATTTGTTTATTTTCGTTTACTGACTCAGTCTTTGTTTTCTAGAACATACAGACAGTTCTTCAGATGAGTCTGTATCTGTTGCTGAAAGAGTTAAAACGGTGAGATTTATTTACAAATTGTTAATTTGTATGTACAATGTTTATTGTATGTATTTAACCCATTTTTGGGTTATTTTCAGCATGAAGTTGACTCTCCCCTCAAATACTGAAGACATTATGTACAACAAACTTAATATATGCAGAAAAACAACAACTAACAAACAAATAATTACCTTAAACATGAAATCTTTGTCACTGACATGTACGTAATTACTGTAAAAAAAATTTTGATTAACTCACCCTGGTGTCCTTTTGAACCCTTCTTTTTTTAAACACTTTTTCTTCTAAACACAAATGAATGTATTTTAACAAATGTTGAATTTTAGTGGAATCTGCGTGTTTTCATTTGTTATGGGTTTGGAGTGACGTTAGGGTGAGTAAACGATTACAAAATGTAATCAACCTTTTATTGAATTAAGGTCATAATTATTTTTTTGACACAGAACAGGAGAGATTTTACGATTTCAACTGAATCTGTCAGCAAAATGATCACTCAATGGGTGGAATCTACTCACAGTGGTAAAGGTTTGTGTTCTTTGTCATTTTCTCTATATGCATTTTTCTCTGTATCCCGTTTCTTAAATTCCCAATTTTTGTAGGATTGTGACAGATGTTGGAGGATACATTTTTAATTTCTGCTACTAACTAGAAAAATAATATTTATAGATAAAAGTTAACCATGGGCCACGTAACATCCAATCTTACAATTATACTATTTAGTCTAGAAAATATTAAATTAAATACAAGTATTTAGCATAAGTATTTAATTTTTCTTTTTATACTCTAGGCAAAACAATAAAAGCTGATCCGTTGTACTGTTTTCAGTTAATAAAAAATAAACAAAAACATATATACACTCATTGGCCACTTTATGAGGTACACCTTACTAGTACCAGGTTAGACCCCCTTTCGCATTTTGAACTGCCTTAATCCTTTGTGACACACATTTAACAAGGCACTGGAAAATTCCTCAGAGATTTTGGTCCATATTAAAATGATAGCATCATGCAGTTGCTGCAGATTTTTCAGCTGCACATCCATGATGTGAAGCTCCCTTTCTGCACATCCCAAAGGTGCTTTATTGTATAAAGATCTGGTGACTGTGGAGGCCATTTGAGTACAATGAACTCATTGTCATGTTCAAGAAAACAGTCTGAGATTATTTGCGCTTTGACATGGTGCATTATCCTTTCTGGAAGTAGCCATCAGAAGATGGGTAAACTGTGGTCATAAAGTTATGGACATATTCAGCAACAATACTCAGGAAGGCTGCAGTGTTGACATGATGCTCAGTTGGTATTAATGGGCCCAAAGTGTGGCAAGAAAATATCCCCCACACCATTACACCACCACCAGCCTAAATTTGACACAAAGCAGGATGGAAACATGCTTTCATGTTGTTGATGCCAAATTCTGACCCTACCATCCGAATGTCACAGCAGAAATTGAGACTCGTCAGACCAGGCAACACTTTTTCAGTCTTCTATTGTCCAATTTTGGTGAGCCTGTGTGAATTGTAGTCTCAGTTTCATGTTCTTAGCTGACAGTAGTGGCACCCGGTGTAGTGTTCTGCTGCTGTAGCCCATCTGCTTCAAGGTTGGATGTGTTGTGCGTTCAGAGATGCTCTTACCTCGATTGTAGCAAGTGCTTATTTGAGTTACTGTTGTCTGGCCATTCTCCTTTGACCTTGGCATCAACAAAGCATTTGCACCCACAGAACTGCCGCTCACTGGATACTTTATCTTAAAATTTTTTTGGACCATTCTCTGTAAACCCTAGAGATGGTTGTGAGTGAAAATCTCAGTAGATCAGCAGTTTCTGAAATACTCAGACCAGCCTGTCTGGCACCAACAATCGTGCCACGTTCAAAGTCACTTTAAACCTCTTTCTTCCCCATTCTGATGCTCTGTTTGAACCGCAGCAGATCGTCTTGACCATGTCTACATGCCTAAATGTCTACATTTACTCAAGTAGTAATTGATTTTGGGCACAACTGCAGTTTCTCTATTTGTCTGTTTCTCTTATGTAAATTACAGTTGTTCCATGCATATAGTCAGTTTATACTAATTCATTTTGTAACTCATCACACTGAAATGATATATTTTAATTCACCATCATTGCCTTTATACAAAGATTCTCCTGCACACCCCACTGATGTTCCAGAGCCTGCAGGATATTCGGTCATAGAGGAGGCAGTTCAACCTACAGAAGAAGTAGCAGCTCTGCCCAGCTTCAGTTCTCCTCCTGCTCAATGGCAGAACCCTGTTGAACCAGAAGAGACTCCGCAAACAGGCCAGATGCAGTTATTTGAATTTCTGGCTAAACAGTTTAATACTGTTAACGACACCCTACAATCAATCGATGCAACTTTAAAGAAGCTGGTAGAAAAGCAGTTACAAGACTCTCTGCCACATTATAACCAGGAGCGCCTCGCACGTCATGAAAAGTAAAGCGCTGGTTTCTTTGATCGCCCTCTAGTGGCTGAATGCAATACATATCACAAACCACACCCATCTACAGTATGTAAACGAGTCCAAACAAACAAAAACAATTACAAGTTCAATAAAATGTCCTGAAAAGGTTCCACATTTTTCATTTAAGGTAGTTTGGTCATTTAGATTGTTTGTTTTTGTGATAAGTTTGATTTTATCTAGTCATTTGAAGCTAAAATACAGCATGTCTTTATGATTCATCATGAACTTCCGGAGCTTTGACAGGAGATTGAAGCTCTAACCAACTATTAATTTTAGATTTGTGTTATTTAACACTTTTATTATTATTTGTTGGTGTCGTTTGTTCTCTTAACATTAAATGTGGGCTTTATGTAAGGGATAAAGTACATCCAAGTGGTTGTTATCGCAGAATAATGCCTAACAGGCTTAACGGCAGCCTGATGCGAAACAGAGGGCTGTTGTATAAGACTGAAGGGATGTACATTATCCCACTTAGTACAAGGCTTCTTGCCACCAAACATAAAAGGTAGACACAAAACATTGTTCTGAACTGCAATAGTTTATTAATTCTTTAATTAAAGGAAAAGCTGACAGAAATGAAAATGGCTGAATGGAGCATACACTAACCTACATATTATTCAGTCAAAAACAGCAGCATGACAGACAAGCATTTGGGATGTAAACATATTCGCTGACAGTCAAGATGATTCGAAGTACCTGGATGAACCTGTGCTGCTATCTCAGAGTAACTTACTTCAGAATGTTATGACAGATCAATAAGTATCAAGTATTCCTAACAGCTGTGTAATAAAAGTTTACTCATAAATATTGTTACATAAGATAACGTGCCTAATGTTAGCCACAATGAGAAAAAGCAGGTGATTGAAGAGATTAAAGCACGAATGGAAGAACTGAATTGTGGTTTGCTGTGCCCTCGAAGGCAAACCTTTAGAAAATGCCTGTGATGATGTGCTATCTAAATATGAAAGAAGGCATGTCTTAAATCCATGGACATAAGACAGTCCCCTGCAGGGTGAATTTTTAACTAGGATCTGTTTTAGTGTTAAGACATTGCTTTATCATTACATGTATCATCGTTTCCTTAGTTTGTGTTGCAATAGCCCTGCAGTGATTCAATAGGAAGTCCGATGAGCTGAAAGGCGTGGTTAGGAGGAGCACACAAAAGGAGCACTGATAAAGACGTGTAAGTAACTCTCAGTGCGTAAAGAATATCTATAAACGGACTACAAGTCAAGGACGTAGTAAGTGTTGGAAACTCAGAAGTAAACAAAGACTAGGAGACTCTGGATGTAACTTCAAAAGGTGAGAATATTAGTAAACCTACTGGTAATTTCTTTTACAATAATTTACATGTATTTTCTTATCTGTTTTCCTTTTAAACCGTCACTCAGATTCAAAAACCTAGGAAGCCACTTTCAGTTTTGTTTCATGGTCAGAAAAAGATAGATGCTAAGTTAACATCCCACATACAGTGACTATTAAAGAGTAGATAAATAGATCATTAATGTGAAATTTCAGCACATATGAAATTATACTTCTATTATAAAAACTATTTTTAAAACGATAGAGATACATTTGTTGTAATGTGAATTTAATGTTAAAAGCTGTAGTTTAAATAAAAAAAGAATAATCTGCCAAATTCTGCATTTCTCTTTAAGATTATTAAGATTACCAGTTTTATAATGATTTGATGACAAATATTGCAGCTGTTGGACAACATAATATACCCTTGAGGTTTTTTTTAGATGATAATGTAGTTGTTTAGATTGCAACTGTGGTTTATTTATAGGGATAGTGCTTATTTAAATATTTATAATTTCAGAGATACAGCGCCATCCACAAGATGGTGACAGAGACCGCATAATAAGCCGTTAGAGGAGGAAAAACTCATCGTAATTTTAAACTACAGCTGATCAAATCATTATAAAACTGGTAGGTGACTAAGTTGATCTCTCTCTTTTGTATGTTGCAGTGCTGTATTTATACCGTAGTAATTGTAGTGTATTGAGTGTGAGATGGGACTTCCATTTTAGGAATATTTTTTGTTGGCCACTCTTTGTATAACCCTGAGTTACTTTTTGGTTAGTCATCTGTTTCTAAAGCGTCTCCTGTTTTCGTTACTGACTAGTTCAGTAAACTGAAAAAAAGATGTAATGCCAGCATGTTTTTCCTTATTGCAAACACAACAGTAATCTGGTAGTGATTGGCTGCTTTAGCTTTTTCTGGGTTAATTATTATGATGTCCCGATTGCAACAGAAAAATACTGGGAAATCTCCAGCCTGATCTCACGAGAAAACGTAAGTATTTTACGTTTTGCCAGTTTAGTGGCTAATTCGTACGAGTTAAGTCGTACGAAATTGTACGATTTTAAAAAGGAGGCGTGGCACCTAACCCCACCCCTATACCCAACCGTCATTGGGGGATGAGCAAATCGTACTAAATTGTACGAATTAGATCGTACAAATTCGTACGAATTAGCCACTAAATCAAAAAGTTACGATATGCCGTGAGATTGTGTTGGAAATCTCTGTAGACTGATGGCTTTTCATGCCGTTCAGCCTTATAATCTTAAAATGTGAGAAAAATCAACTGTTTTGTCATCATTTCAGACATTACGCTAGAGAATCGTTCAAATACTAGCCCTAAAGTGATGTTGGTGAAGTAGCAACGGTTTCTGCTGTTCTGACGTCAGCTGCAAATGTGAATGAATTAGTAGAAAGAATGAAGAGAGTAGTTCCTCAAACAAAAGGATTTTGAGAGAGTCTGTGCTTGATTTTCTTTTTTTATACACACAGTTATGCCTGCAAACTGTTGTATAAAACCAATATCACAGTCGTAGCAGTGCGATGTGGCTGTATATCGTCACTGGTGGGACACTAAGGCACGCATGCCTTTCCCAGTGCCGATATACAGCCACATCGCACTACTACTCGTGTGATATTGCTCAAATATAAATATATATATATAGGGCTATTGGAAAAATCTAACATTGCATTGTCCTATTTTTTATTCAGTGATTGCAATACAACTACAATTTCACTAGATGAGAATAACTACTGGAAAGAATTTATCATTTTTAGATTGGGATGATTCTGTAGGATAGTGAACAAAATATAATAAACAATCTACAAGCATAGGTACATTTGATCAATAAAAAGATACAAATGAAATAAACTGTGTTTTATTGTATTCAGAGGAGTCAAAACTGTATTCAAGTATACAGTAATTGAATAATCAAATTGCATATATAGTCTTTATTTTATAAACAGTTCATTAAAATAGATTGTTATTCATTTGTCAATGTTACAAACAGTAAAATATCTTTTTTGGTGATTGTTTATTACAGAACAAAGCCAGCATACAAAGCTAGCAACAACTATATTCAGGCCAGGGTTTGCATTAAAGGAAAATACATAAGAAATTAAATAAATAACAAAAGACAGGAAAAGAAAAAACCTCTGGGGTGAGAAATGACCTTTATACACCTCTAATATTATTTATCTTTCAGTACACTTTAGTTTATTTTGTTATTATATAAGACATTTTCTCAATAAATTCAGACCATACTTTGATTGTTTGGGGTTTAGCTTTGTTAATTCTTGCTGTAGAACGTTCTTACAATGCAACATTTTTTAGTTCAATAAGCCACATTTTGCCCGCTGGGAATGTGGGTGGATGCCAAATTTTAAATATAACATTCTTGGCTGCAGTAAGTGCTGTTTGAAATATCCTACGTTGGTACATGTTTAAGTTAAGATCATAATCATCATTCATTAAACAGATTTTAGGGTATTTAGGAGTTAAACGTATCACAAAAATCTGATATAATTTGAAAGACCTTATCTCAAAATGTACTGATTAGTGGACATTCAAAAAACATAAGTGGTCATAAGTGTCTCCACAGACTTTGAATTACACAATGTACAAAAAGGAGTAGGTGCTTTTAAACCCTGCACACACTCATGCCTCAAAAACACTTGCGAAATGATCAATTTTAATCCAGACTCAACATTGCATATACTCACGATGTGACTATTGCGAATAATCACATTGCAATATAGACATGGGGTTTATTTATAAACTAATTTCGAGAGGATAACATGCTAATGATTGAACAAAGCTGGTCATGCATTAGCCAATTCATGATTCACCAATCAGACGATTCCTTAGTCACTATAAATACCGTAAGTTCCATATCACAGCCATCTTCATTTTGAAGAATCTTCCCTTCCACCCCTACTCCTTCTTCCTTCGATGGGTGGCACGGTGGCCCTGTGGTTAGCACTGTCGCCTCACAGCAAAAACGTCACTGGTTCCAGTCCTTACCAAACCAGCCGACGTTTATGTGCAGAGTTTACATGTTCTCCCCATGCTCACGTGAGTTTCTCCCGGGCCCCCTGGCTTCCTCCCACCGTCCAAAAACACACAACTTAAGTCAATTGACTAATCCAAATCAGCATCATAGATGTGCTCCTAGTAAGTAGTTATATCTTAAGAGCAATCACTATCTGTTCATTAACTACTCAACCTGAGCTCAAACTCCCCTCTTACCCTGCAACGGGAGGGAGCTTTGGGCTCGAGGTACTCATGAGCTCAGGGCTCTCTCCCGGGACAGCATGCCAAACATGCTTTATAATCAATCATCAGCTAAGTGTGAACTCTTAATGTGTGTGTGTGTGTGTGTGTGTGTGTGTGTGTGTGTGTGTGTGTGTGTGTGTGTCTATGCATGTATGTATAGTTGTGTCAAAGCACACTTAATATTTTTGCAAACACTATAGCCAATATTTGAACCCATTGTGACTCATAAATATTAATGAAATAGCTTATGAATAATAAACAAAACAAAACATTCCTCCATGAGAAAGGTGTAATAAATGTTTTCTACAGGATATGGATGAAGAGTCTGAATCAGCATCTGAAAGCGAGCTGACGAGTAGCACTGAATCTGACAGTCTGAGTGAGGGCAACAGAAAAAACAAAGGAAAAAGGACATGGAGACAAACTGGTAAGTTATAGATGTTCGTTAAATTCTAATGAAATATGAATGGAATCATGTCTCTAATACCTGACCTTTGTTTCAGTATCCAGTAAACTTCCGAGAGAATCAAAGCTGAATGTCACATGTGGCGATAAAAAAGGCATCCTAAATCTGGAGAAGTATTATGACAGTAGGTGCAGATGCTAAAATATTGCAAGTTAATTTCAGTAGTGCTTGAATAAACTAAGTTATAATCTTCAGTGCAGAAGTGTATCTTCAGTGAAGGTCGGTGGTTTACGCCTGGTGACTTTGAGAAGTTTGGAGGAAGGGAAAAAAGCAAAAAGTGGAAAAATAGCATCCGATATAATGGACTTCCACTCCAGAAACTCATTGATGTAAGCTGAACATTTTCACTGCTAGGAGTTTCAAGTCATGCTTGCTTTTTTAAATTATAATTGGCAAGATATCATTATTATTAATAAATGAAAATGTTTGAGTGGAATGGAGTTCTTTCATCTTTTAAGAAGCAAAACATTTCAAAGTGAACAGGTTTGGTTTGTCTCTGTTGCACAGATTGACTCTGCTGAATTTTCACCTGTTGCTGATGAGCTCAGGAAAAGGAAGGTTAGACGCTGACAGGATGACTTGACCTTAAAAATAATATTGGTTGATATAAATGCAAGCTCTTTTTATGACCACCTAGCACAGAAATGTTTCTTTAGCTGCATCCCAAATGGCACACTATGCACTTATGCAGAATGTACTGATGCACTTACACGCTCAACAGCATAGTATATGTATGTAGTATCGTCCCAAATAAAACACTAATGCTTTTTTTACTAAGCGGAAATTAAAACCGTTTCCTAGATGACATTTGAAGGTTGCCAAATTAGTGAAATAAATGACCAAACTACCTAATAATACCTGCTCAGGTAAACAATACTTGGGCCAGATATCAAATGTAGTATTTGTACCAGATGTTAAAAATTAAATGTGGGCCACTTAAGTTTGGCATATCATGACCCACTTTTAAAATACATTTAAATTGTTTTTGACTAAAGAAAAAATTCTACCAATCAGGTGGCTTCGAGAAAAAGCACACCTATAGCACACCTAAAGCGAAACGCTTCATAGGTTTATATAATTTATTGCAGTCGTGGCACACCAACAGTTCAGGCCCAGTTATGAGTTATTAACTTGGCTGAGACTTGGCCCAGATATGGTCTATGTTTTGGCCCTTGTATGGAAGCCAGACTTGGTCCAGTCATGTACTGTAATTCACTGCGGCTTGTAGGCCAAGCAAAAACTGCTTGTGTGGGTCAGATCTGTCCCGGAGAAATTTTGCTATGGGGGAGCCATGACTATAACCCCATTTACCATTGGGAGGCGATATAATCACTCACGTAGGAGAATTCTGCTTTCACAATTCCAAATAAAGTAATCCAACTTGTGCGCCGAAAGCTCTCCACCTTTCCCTATGTGAGCAAAGTTGCAGCTACTGAGTGTGTGAAGTGTCCATCATTCCACACTTCATTTTACCAGCTGAATGAGTGCATCATCGGGGTAACTGAAGTGTAGAATAGTGCAAAATATGTGATTTGGGACGCACCTACTAATATACATTGTGAAATGACTGCCATTTCTTTGTTTTCATATTCTCACTCAGTGTGTTGCACAGATCGACTCTCCTGAATCCTCACCTGTCACTTACAGACTTAGAAAAAGGAAGGTTAGATGCAATGAGATTTATATATATCTATATTTATATTTATATATTTATATTTATATATTTATGTATAAACATATATAAATATGTTTATATATACATATATATATCCTTAATGATATTTATAGAAGTTAACGCTACACAAAAGTTTAAAGGTGCATTAGGTGATCTGCCAAAATGCTAACCATTTAGCATAATATCTTTGAAAACAGTCCCTCCCCTGCCATCCAAAGCCATGCCTCCTGATATCACGAACACGCATCTTCTTAAAGATGACATTAGACAACCCACTAGATCATGTCATTCGCCAGTTAGAAAACTTTATAGTACTTTATAATACTACGATTCTCAATGAAAAACTAGTGTTATCTACAGTAGCACATTTTCAGTTATGTAGCAAGCAAAACTTGTTATAATGTGCAATATTTCATGCTTGCAAGGATTGCTGGTCTCACTCTCTCACGCACGTTGCTGTAAAGTGACTACTTTATGCTTAGTGGTTGGCTGGCGTTGTGCAGAAATTACACTTATTACTAAGCCACACTTGCATGCTATTTCTGAATGAATATTCAGAGTAGCATAGTCAACAATATAGTGAGCGGGTCGCAGGTTATCATTATCCAAAAATGAACCAATATGAATATAAAACCAACTTCACCTCAGTAAAACAGGCTAAGCGGAATAGTGCTATTTACTTATGTTTTGTTGTTAAACTTGTTAAAAATCGACATTATGAATGTTGTAAAAGGTCCCTTATGAAATTGAAAATAGTCACATCAATCGTTCGCAGGAAGATTTCGGTGGCTGAACAACACTTCCATGCATATAACTCATTCGTAAAACAACCAAATCTACATGAGCTTTGCGTGACTAAAATAGTTTTAAAACAGAACATTACCTGTCTAACAGAAATACTTCAGCCATGGTGTCGTCCTTCCTCCAGCATGCAAAAGCAACTCCAATATTGATTCAGGATTTTAAAGTTTTTGATTCAGCATTTGTTTTTACCGTTGTCTCTCTCTCTCATGTCTATGTGAACGCAGCGCGAGTGCAAGTCCAAACGGCGATCTGAGGTGCACAGATGTACAAATCTCTATTTGTTGACACAGTTTGGGCTACTTATCAGAATTATGGGAATTGTCAGCCAGACAAATTTTAATTGCATGAAGATTTTTTAGTATGAGTTACCCAGAATATAAAAACACATATAAATACATTTAGATCATTTACTTTAATGATTACTATTGAAATGTGAAGAGACTTTCAACCAGCACGACAAAAAAATGCTTCTGAAGGTAATCACCTACTGCACCTAAATTTGATGTTTGTAAAAGGTTTACCGCTTTCTCCTAATTGTATGTCATGCATCTTCGCTGTTTTTCTTACAGTGCAATCAACAACGGTACACCAGCTCTGGTCAGTATAATAATGATCTCTGACCAGACCATATGCTCATCATTATAAACACTGTGTGTGTAAGATATATGCCAGTGTTTGTTGAGTGTTGAAAAATTTGTTGTAGGATCAGAGAGGACAAACAGTGATGGTGAAGATGATGACAGTGACAACAGTGTTCTTAATGTTTTTGACTTTGGTGATAATGAGGATGATGATGGCAATGAAAGGTCTCTGGATGTTACCTGCAGTTCTGACTCTGAAGTCCTACACAAACGACGCTTTGCTAGAGGTTTGTGAGCGGTCACCATTTTGGTGCCATGATATGATTTTTATAAATACAGTTGAAGTCAGAATTATTAGCCCCCTTGTTTATTTTTTTCCCCCAATTTCCGTTCAACGGAGAGAAGATTTTTTTCAACACATTTCTAAACATAATAGTTTTAATAACTCATTTCTAATAACTGATTTATTTTATGTTTGCCATGATGACAGTAAATAATATTTGACTAGATATTTATCAAGACACTTCTATGCAGCGTAAAGTGACATTTAAAGGCTTAACTAGGTTAATTAGGTTAACTAGGCAGGTTAGGGTTATTATGCAAGTTATTGTATAACGATGGTTTGTTCTGTAGACAATCGAAAAAATATATATAGCTTAAAGGGGCTAAGAATATTGACTTTAAAATGCTTTTAAAAAATTAAAAGCTGCTTTTATTCTAGCCGAAATAAACTTTCTCCAGAAGAAAAAATACAAATCAGACACACTGTGAAAATGTCCTTGCTTTGTTTATCATCATTTGGGAAATATTTAAAAAAGAAAAAAGATTGTATTCCTCATTTGGTTACTCTTTGAGTCAGAATATATATATATATATATATATATATATATATATATATATATATATATATATATATATATATATATATATATATATATATATATATATATATATATATTTGTTTTTTTTTTTTTTTGTTTGTTTTTTAGATTTATATCACTATTATGATTGGCTATCATCATTACATAAAAATAGTTCAGTGCATCCAGCTATTGCATGTGAATGTTTCAGAAATCCTGAGCAACAATATAGAAAGCTCTACACTGAAATGCTTTTCTTGCTTTTGAAATAATTTTTTTCTTTTCCAAATATCAAAATATTCTTAAATCAAGATATTATTTTAGACAAGCAGAAAATATTGTCTTGTTTTAAGAAATAATATGCCGAAATTAAGTGTGTTTTTCCTTAAAACATGCTAAATTTTCTGCCGGTGTGGTCAGCAAAATAATCTTGTTTTTTCCTTTTGACATGAGATTATATTCCTTACCCCATTGGCAGATTATTTTGCTCGTCTCACTTAATTTTTACATGTTTTACTTAAAACAAGACAATAATTTAGAACATTTTTTACTTGTCTATGAAATTATTTTTGATTTAAGATTTTTTTAGATATTTGGACTAAAAACAAGACAAAAAAAAAACTGTCAGAAAAGCATTTTTTCAGCAGTATTTATTTATTTATATGCTACTTTCTGTGCTGTTACATAGATATATTATGTGTTAAACCCACAATTTTGTTGGAAGGTAAATATTTTTTTGGCTTTGGGATGCAAAATTTGCTTGATTTAGAGTAATTCCACTTTATATAGCTAATTCAAAACTCTTTCAAATGACATATAGCCACCTACAGTACCAAATAAAGTCATGATATATCAGCTGTGTAAGAATGGGTTTCAACCACAGAAGTTCGAACTGTAGTTTTGCCGAATGACTAAAAAGTTATCAACATGATGGTAAAAAACTGTACATTCTAGTCAAACCATTCTTCTGCAATATTACACCAAAAACGGAAATTAGGGCAGTATTAATAGCTAAAAATGTGGGAGAGCATAAATATTTTGTGATTGTATTGTATTGCAATATGGAGCAATTAAATATTGAATATTGATGTTAAATCAAAAGTATTTCCACACACCAGGCCCTCATCTGCCTTTGGAATTTGTGTGAGCCTTCTTTGGTGGAAAAGACATATAAACAAATGCATTTGATAATTTTCATTCCTACAGCTGCAATATATCTGGTTTACCACTACAGCACATATCATTTAGCTGCATTAAACTTGCACTTTAGTGAGGTATAATGAATAGATGAAAAGTGGTGCAGGGGTGTACAAAATTAGCTGACAAAGCAAACACTTTCAACATTTAGGAAGTTCATTTATTAACTTTTTGTTTAAGTATTTATTAAGAGCTTAGTACTGTCGCCTTACAGCAAGAAAGAGTTTCCTCCGGATGCTCTGGTTTCCCCCACATGCACTATAGGTGAACTAAATAAACTAAATTGGCATGTGTGTGTGCGTGCGTGCGTGCGTGTGTGCGCGTGCGTGCGTGTGCGTGCGTGTGGGTGTGAGAGAGAGAGAGAATGGGGAGTGGATGGGTGTTTTCCAGTACTGGGTTGAGGCTGGAAGGGCATCCGCTGCATAACACATATACCAGAATTGTTGGTGGTTCATTCCTCTGTGGCGACCCCTGATAAATAAGGGACTAAGTCGAAGGAAAATGAATGAATAAAATATTTATTAACAGCATTAAATATTGTGGCCATTATAAATGACTAACAAATTGAGTAAATCCTCAGTGTAAATCAAGTGCAATACTCACGAAAAGATGGAAGTGGGGCTCAGTCTTTAGCTCAATAAGTTTTAAAGCCACATCAGGGAGATTATGTGGTAAATTATGTAGTATTTTTTTTTTTCAATGAACCTATCCCTTTAAACTGGCTGACAGGAGCTGCCACTGATCACATGATCACAAGTGGCCAGCCAGTTTAAAGGGATAGTATATAGTTATTGTAAATAGTTCACTCCAAAAAAAATTACCTAACCATTTACTCTCCCTTATGTGGTTTTAAACTTTTATGAGTTACTTTTTTCTGTTGGACACAAAATAAGTTATTCTGAAGAATGGTGGTCTTTGAAGACTCATCGACTTCCATTGTAGGAAGAAACGCCACTGGCCTCCAGCAACCAGCATTTTCAAAATATCTTCTTACGTGTTAAGCTGAAGAAATAAACTCTTGGGTGAGTAAATAATGACAGTTGTCATTTTGACGTTTAAGATTGAGCTCTACACACAAACAAAACTATGACAAAGCATGACTTGCAAGATAAGTACAATCCAATAATTGCATTTGACCCATAAAAGTGGGTGGGATTGGCTGTATTTTGGCGGGCATCATACTTGTCACTACTTTCACTTTCAATTTGTTCCGCTAATCGTCTGAACAGTCGAACTGCGTTGATTTATCCACAAACTAGCACTTTGTAAAACAGACTTCATTGATTCACTGGGGATCATTTCTGGACGTCAGTGTCGGTAAGTGAGCTCAGACCACATAAGTGGATATTTGTGGTTATTTGTTTTAATTGATACCATGATGCACAATTTGTGTGAAATATACATGTATAAAAGTTGAGTGACGTAATAAAGTTTATTTACTGTTTAAAAATGTTTGTGTACGTTTGTTAGTTTTATGAGCACCATATAAAACTTATCTGCTGTAAATCACGTGGACTTCTGCAAACTGCTATTATGAGCTAATCTCCAAAGCACAGATCTGTTTGATGAAGTTATTCAGTGTTGCAGTTATGTTTCCCTTATGAAATAGCAGGAGAAGGGACATGCCAGTAAGTTTGTATTGATACACTTGTGTCAATTAAAAAAATAATTTGAAATGTTCGTGTATAGGAAATGGCTTTTTAACTTTTTTGGTTGTTTGAACTGTATTAAATTATTATATGAGTAAGTTACTTCACGAAAACACAATATAATTGAAAATAAATCTCATTTGGTGTATAAATTTGTAATTATTGTGAACTGAAAGTGTTCAGAAATTAAAGAATGCAAAAGTTATTAAATCAATTTCAGTTTTGGTTGTAAACCTCGACAGCCTCATAATATAAATGTCAATGAACTGACTAACAAAAAGTGCATCTTGTAATGCCTGAAAAATTTCAACTGCGTTTACGAAGAACGTTGTTATTTATTGACAGCTGAAATGTGTTGAAAAGGCATATTCTCATCTTTTGATAACCATAGAAGTGACGTCTCTCTCTCTCTTGGTTTGAACCAGTAATCGATTCCGAGAGCAGCATGGACTCTGACAGCGATAGTTATGAAGAAATGGAAGGTGGACGAAGGAAAATGCCGGAACGAACGTGCAAGAAGGAACCTATCAAAGGTAATTGAGCTCTCCAAATTATATGAAAGCAACTACTGTATATTACATGACAGTTTTAGAAAGGATTTTTTTAAAGCATCATGTGCAGTGCAGGTCGAAACTAGCGAACAGTACAGTTTCCAAAGTTTTGGTCACTGCTTAGTGCTATTTAACGTATCCTAACAGAAGTTCCCTCAGAAAACAGAGGGATTTCTTAAACATCTCACGAGGTCCATATATTCAGAAGCACAGTATAAGATTCTTCAAGATATTTAAAAAAAAAAAAACAATAATAATAATAATGTTGTCTAAACATATACTGACAAACTTCATATAATATGCAAAATTGGGAACTAAAATATGGGGTGTTATCTTCCACACTGCTAATTGTGTTTTTTATTTCACTTTCTGTTGATTCTAAAAGTTTTGCATCCATATGTACATTTTCAAGACCTTTCTGCATCCACATGGAAATGAGACCGCTGGGTTAAAATGGTGTAATTTGTATGCCACACCTCTATGTAGCACTGTAAACAAACACAGCCAAAGGAAACACTGACATTGCTATGAAGAACAATGCAATGACCATGCATGTGAAGTCCTTCAGCATGCTCACTACAGACAAAAAAAAAAAAAAAAACAGGATACAGAAAGTTGTAACCAGTGACTTCCATAGCATTTTTTTCTACTATGGGAGTCAATGGTTACAGGTTTTCTTCAAAATATATTTTTTAAGAACGACAGAATAACAGCCATAAACAGTGTATTGTAGTGGATTCTGGTGCATAATAAAGTCTTTGCACGCTGATTTGGACTTTTTTTTGCCTTTTTTTTTTTTTTCATATTCATTATCCTAAAATTTATACTAGCACTTGTAATGTGTTTTAATGGTTGTTGTAATATTGCTAATAAACTCAGTAGCGCCAGCAGCATTTAAAATGAAATATCTGCAATCTGCCATTTTTGTAGTTTCCGGTTGTATTGTGAAGGGGTTATTCCTCCTCTTTCTAGGCTTGTGGTGCTGTGACTTCATTGTTTTCAAAAATAACTTTTGCCTTTGTGCAGCGTTTTGAGATTATTATTTAAATGTTCATTTCATTGCACCAACAATTTTAGTGTTGTGAGGATGAAAATGGTTGTTCATTGCTGTGTGGATGGGGTTTAACTGTCCAGTTTTCACAGACTTTGCAAGATGATTAGCAACAAAACCTGTAGGCAACAAATTTTATTGTGCCTTTTCCTGAAAATAATTGTGTTTCTTAAAATGTTGGCCAGCCAATCAGAATAAAGCATTTAACAGCCTGTTGATACTATACAACTTGATAGTAAAATGGTTATTAAATGTAATACACCATAACCTAAATGGCTTGCTGTAATGCCTGACACTTTTTAAGAAAGTTTAACAATGACAGCTGACAGTGTGTTTATTGTAAATGTGTAAGACATTTTCTTATCGTTTGACAATCACAGAAGTGTCGTTCCTGTCTGGGTCTGAATCAGAATTTTGTCCAGACAGCAGCATGGCATCTGACAGTGAGAATTATGAAAAATATGAAGAAAGGGAAGATGAAAGAAGGAAAGTGGCGGATCGATTGTGCAAGAAGGGACCATCTAGAGGTAACTAAATGATCTGAGTGAGCTCTCCAAATTGCATAAGCTTTTACAGCTAAGAGTCATAATCTAAACCTCATTGAAATCTCTGGGCAATTCTTGCTGACAAAGTTAAAGTTCACCCAAAAATAAAACTTCTGTCATAATTTACTCCCATTACTTGTTTCAAACCAGTTTGAGTTTCTTTCTTCTGTTGAACGCAAAATAATTTATTTTGAAAATTTGCTAAAAACCTGTAACCATTGACTTCCATAGTATTTCTTATTCCTATTATGGAAGTCAATTGTTACTGGTTTTCAGTTTTCTTCAAACTATTTTCTTTTATGTCCAACAGAAATAAGAAACTAGTAAAGGTTTGAAACAAGTAAAGGTTGAGTAAATACCCCTCATTACTGACAGTAAATTAAAATTTTTTTAGTTTTTTTCTGCTGTAACCTTCAGAAACTAATTGTATTTTTTGTTTCATGCATCAATCACTACTGTCACTAATTATGATGACTTTTCTACAAAATAAATGGTTTTGAGGTCCCTTGGTTATTTTGTAAAATACTGTTCTATAGCATGGTACAGCCACAACTACAGTACAAATTTTACATTGAAATTTGAGCATTGAATAATTTATTATTTCTGATTAATTCTTTTTAATCTCTGCATTAACATAACTTTTTTATGTAAACTCTTGAACTTTTGTTTCAGACTACAGACCGAACCAAAAAAGAACTAAAAACCAACTTCCTGTCACTTGTGGGGAAAAGGAAGGCATCCTGTATTTGCTCAAATATAATAAGGGTAGGTGACAAACTCGTTAAAGGATACATGTGTGTTTAATATATCAGTGCCAAAAAACAGCAACAACAGGTGGAACAACCACATGTTCAGTGGTTGAATGAACTACAGCTGTGTTTCTGTCTTCAGTGCAGCCATGCATCTTAAGTGAGGGCCAGTGGTTCACGCCTACTGAGTTTGAGAGGTTTGGAAAGAAGGAGAGGAACAAAAAGTGGAAGATCAGCATCTTTTATTATGGTATTCCACTGCAGACATTCATAGAGGTAAAAAAAACTGTTTCATTACTAATCAGTACTATATTTTATTAATCCTGCACAGTTATGGCTGTTATATGCCACTTAACCCTTTGGCTGCCCCTCTACCAAACGGTTGACCATGTTTTGACTGTTTTAAATAATGACTATTAAAGTAATTTAAAGAATGACTGTTTTAAATAATGGCTTACACACACAGCATTGTTGGTTTACAAAGAAAATCAAACAAACATAATCCTGTTGCACTACTTCACTTGATGTTGGTTTTATTGTAAAAAAAATAAAATAAAAATGAAAATCTGAAATATTTTATGGCATACTTAAAAAAAAAAAGGTAATCACCTTTAAAAGTATTTAAAAAATATCTATTTAGATTTTTGTTTTTTAAATAATTTGGTCTTACACTTGATATATTCAGATTTTTCATAGTATATGTATAAATTCTGGTACTTTGCCATAAACCAACATATTTACAATTTGGTAGAGGCTGATATTTTAGAAATTATAGGATGTGTTGGAAAAAAAATGCATTGACTGCGTTAACTAGCAACATTAGGAGTTAAGAAATGCAATCCAAACATTTTTTTTCTTGGTGGGGTAGTTAAACGGTTAAGCTACAATATTGTGCAGAGTGATCCATTTCAATTTAAATAATTGCAAAAAATTTAATTGACCAAATAATTGAACTTTGTGTGAATGAAAATGAAATAAAAGTGTGTACTGTAATGAGTACTAGTCAGGTGATCAGCATATTGATTGTATTGTATTTGTAAGACCAGAGTGATTATAAAATGAGGGAAGAAGAGCTTCCAATCATTGTGTTCTTGTTAGCAAGAGTGGCCTCCTTAAAAAGAAATTGCAGCAGCACAATTCCATAAGGCAAGAGTCATAATGAAGTGGCTCAAAGATCCTTGTGTTGAAAATTTGGATCTGTTGTCCGGCAGCTACCCGGACCTTAATCCAATGGAGAACCTGTGGTCAGTCCTCAGGATGGACAAGCAGAAGCCCAGAAATTTTCATCAGCTCTTAGCATTAAGCAAGAATAAATCTGTCTGTCAGGATTTGGCTTAGAATATCCAGCATTCAAGAGCAGATTGCAGCAGTTGTGAGGAACATGGGTCAACACTGTAAATACTTACCCTCTATGTACTTGCTTTTATGAAATGTTTTTGCCAATTAAAATCTGTAAAACATTTAATAATTATCGTTGTTTTCTAGTAAAGCATAGAAACGTGGGGAAAATAAATATTGCAAATACTGAAGCAGCAAACCTTGCAAAACACAAAAGTTATGTCACTGCTAACTGGCCATGACTGTAAAAATACCCTACTCAGTGGTAATATTCAAAAGAATTGTGAATTAATATTTCTGTTGATGAATACTTTGAGAAAATTCCCCTGAAATGCAAAGCAGAAGCAACACTCAGGGCTCTATCATACACCAGGCAAAACATTAGTATTATTAGTATTAGTATTATTAGTATAATTACTTTAATAGTCATTATTTAAAACAGTCAAAACATGGTCAACCGTTTGGTAGTTAATGACTAGTATTAAATAGTGAATAGATTTGCACTTATTTGTGTGCCCCTGGACTGTGTGGAATCAGTTGTGTTCAGGGACATTGTTGAAACATTGCTATTTTGAGCCAGCGTTATAAACTTCAGCATTGACTAAATTGGTCTAAAGTCAGTGGCGCTATGTGACAACTATTGGTTGGTGCACAACCCACAAATAGCGCTGCTTACATGCAAAGTGATGCAGAGCAGCACGCATACATGCCCAATATTAAAAACGAAAGGTATACAATATATAAACATTGCACTGGCTTTGTCCCATAGATGGTCTACTCACATGTTTTAACCTCATGCAAGTTCTGTCTTTGAACTTGCATGTTCTGCCATGTAGTGACAAATATGCCATAGCATAAGCACAATTAAAGGGGATGATGAGACTGTTTTATACCATGCTCTTGGTGCACTAACCATTTTATCCATTGTTAAACTAGTATTTTTGGACACACTCTGCATGCTTGTGCACTTCAGACCATTTGCTAGATTGTTAAAATTGTGCTCTTAGTGACATTATATTAAAAATTTGTCTACATTTGTCTTTTTCTATTCCCAGGATGGGCTTCTTTCATCTCCAAATTTCCGGTTTCAGACTGATCAGAAACAGGTTTGTCTTTCTATCCAGCTCACACAAACAAATAGTTCAAAATTATGGTTGGTATGAACTTTGGAAAGTAACAGGCAGTTTTTGCACAAATGTAATCCTGTTAAGGGCGAGTTCTGAAAAACAAAAGTATTCTGAACCAATATGAATCAGAATGTTGGCTAATGCAGAGTTCACAATGTCATAGCAGTCCATAATGATTGTACATTTTGAGGAACATACAGTAAATCTAATCTTCTCATTTGTTATTTTTATTTTCCAATATATTTTCTGTCCCTGACATACCTGCATTTTTCTGTTTTTTCAGGACGGGGGAGAGCTGTCCTTCTCTGACTCTGGTCAGAATTCAGGCAACTGTTAACATGAACACTCATTAACAAAAATATCTATTGTGACTCAAAAGTACATTAAAGGGATAGTTCACACAAAGTAGTGAGTTAAAAAATTACTGTTAAGTTATTTTCCTTCAGGACATTTTAGGTGAAGAGGATTTTAGTTATTTAGCAGAATTTTGAAGAAAATTTTGCCTTTTTTGCTTTTAAATGTTCAGATACTGTAAATGCTCAGTAAGACAAGTGGAAGAAGAGCATAGCCATTCAGGAAAGAGTCCCAGTTTGAAGTGCGTGAAGTACACAGACATATTTGTCAAGAACTAATTCTAATAGTTTGTGGTTCTAAAAGACGTAATTAAAAATAATTTTGGCACATTTGTTTTAAACAAAGCAAATAATATAAATGAATGCTGTGGAAGTGACCAAAGCAACAAAAGAACAATAAGGTATAAAAGATAAGTGATGTGTGTGTGTGTATAGACAAGGTATTGTTAGTGCTTGAAAATGAAAAGTAATTTTTACTATATATATATATATATATATATATATATATATATATATATATATATATATATATATATATATATATATATATATATATATATATATATATATATATATATATATATATGCATGTATAATATATTTAAGTATTTATATGTATATAAGGATTGGGTTCAATTGGTTTGGTCATTCCACCTGTGAAAGGGACTTTAATGCATAGGATAGCATTAAGGATAGCATCACAATGCAGAGGACACATAAGTTTGAAGTAATGAATTCATAAAGGGCTGCAGTACAAGTTATTTTCTATGTAAACACGAGTGCCTTGAATATAATGCAAGCAGCTATTGAAAGCAGTATAAACTGATAAATAATAGGTGTGGGTTGTTGTTTTTGTTCTGAATTCTGAATTAGTTGCAGAGGTTTGATTGTAATGTCTATAGGCCTGCTGCTATGAGAGTATTATAATAGTTCAGAACAAGAGCTTGAACATGTAGAAACAGGGTGGCATGCTTTGATACAGTAGGAATGCTCCAATCTTCCTAATGTTGTATAGGGCAACTTTGTATAAGCTCTTTCATCTTTTGTAACTAATATAGATAAATATTTGTAAACAGTAATCACACAAAATGCCTTACCGCCTTTGCAGCAAGTGCAAATGCTGCTAAATATTCACTTTTTAAATATGATTTGAAAAAGATTTTTGTATGTACATAAATTTGCATATACTTCATCATAATTTGTCTTTTTATTGTAACTTTTGATATGAGTATAAATATTGGAATATACACTCACTGGCCACTTTATTAGATACACCTGTCCAACTGCTTGTTAACGCAAATTTCTAATGCTGTGACATTCGGATGGTAGGGTCAGAGTTCGGCGTCAACAACATAAAAGCATGGATCCATCCTGCCTTGTATCAATGGTTCAGGCTGGTGGTGGTGTAATGGTATAGGGGATATTTTCTTGGCACACTTTGGGCTCAGTAGTACCAATTGATCATTGTGTCAACACCACAACCTACCTGAGCATTGTTGTTGGCCATGTCCATCCTATTATGACCACAGTGAACTCATCTTCTGATGGCTACTTCCAGCAGAATAACGCACCATGTCATAAAGTGTGAATCTTCTCAGACTGGTTTCTTGAACATGATAATGAGTTCACTGTACTCAAATGGCCTCAACAGTCACCAGATTTCAATTCAATAGAGCACATTAGGGATGTGGTGGAAGGGGAGATTCGCTTGATGGATGTGGAGCAAACAAATCTGCAGCAACTGCATGATGCTATCATGTCAATACAAAACAAAATCTCTGAGAAATATTTCTAATACCTTGTTGAATCTATGCCACGAAGGATTAAGGCAGTTCTAAGGGCAAAAGGAGGTCCAACCCGATACTAGTATGGTGTACCTAATATAGTGGCCGGTGGGTGTATATTCAGTAGCAACTTGTACCAAAAACGTGAAGTGAAGTGCGTGCCAGAAGAGTTGGGGAATGATTGGTGATGGTGACTGATGTCATTAATCTGCAAATTGTTATTATTTCTAGGTAAGACTTACCAAAATGAAATCAAATGATTGTCATTTTTTTTCTCTTTATCTTTCCTCAAAACAAAGATTCACCCGAACACCACACTGATGGTCCAGAGCCTGCAGGGTCTTCTGTCATAGAGGAGGCTGATCAGACTAGTGAAGAACAAGAAGGAGCAGCAGATCCAATGAATGAATGCCAGAACCCTATAGATTCACAAGAGACTCGGAAAACAGACCAGATGCAGTTATTTGAACTTCTGGCTAAACGGTTTAATACCATGAACAGTGCCCTAAAATCAGTAGATTCGTCTTTAAAGACGTTTATGAAAAAATAAATATAAGACTGCTGTCATAGAAAATCCTTACCATTGCATTTATTATATGCATATTTTCAAACTCCTAGTTGTATAAACAGGAATGCTTATTGTGTTAAAGCTGTTGTTTGTGTCATGACGTCACTCACTGTTTGTTTCCTGGAGTCTGGTAGATCTGCCTGATCCATCAAGCTTTATTCTAATATAATTTCCAGCCTTATTTAGTTTAAGTCTTACTTTATTATGCCTTTTCTTTCTTTGTGTTTGTTCGTCTTAATGTTGCATATTTGTTGGAGAACGTGAGTTTTGATTTTTTTATTTGTTCTTGTTTAATTTTTTTTGTTTTATTAAATGTATTTGTTTTGCTGAAATTTTCACATGTCCTCTTTATGATGCGTTTCCCTTGTAAATTTAAATTTTAAAACGGTGCGTAAAAATTGGATAGAGCACCAAAAAATGAAAATTCTGTTACCCTTTATTTGTTTCAAACCTGTTTTACTTACTTTCTCTTTTTGAACACATATGGGGATCTGTTGAAGAAAACTGGAAACCTGTAACCATCGACTTTAATAGTATTTATTTTTTCTACTGAGGAGGTCAATAGTAACGTTTTCAGCTTTCTGCAAAATATCTGATTTTTTGTTCAACAGAAAAAAAGAAACTCATAAAGGTTTGAAACCACTTGAGGGTGCAAAAATAGTAAGTACATTTTAATCTTTTTGGGTGAACTATCCTTTAAACTTACTGGAATGCGCATATCTAACCCCACCCCTCACAATGATGTCACTAGCTCCACTGAATGCATTGTGTCTGACAGGCATACGCAAGTCTGCATCCAAATTGGAGATGTTAGGTGATGTATATTTGTGTAATGAGTGAGGGGGTGTCAAGTAGATCAACACCCTATATCAAGGAAGAAGAATTGAAGAATTATTAGATAGCTTTTTACCTCAGGCCAAAAAATAACTCACTCTGAAAAGTCAAAAATTACACGTAAAATGTCTTGTTAATGTGTATATATAGATGAAATGTCCGGTTGAAGTCAGAATTATTTGCCCCCCTTTGAATTTTTTTTTTCTTTTTTTTAAATATTTCCCAAATGATGTTTAACAGAGCAAGGAAGTTTTCACAGTATGTCTGATAATATTTTTTCTTCTGGCGAAAGTCTTATTTGTTTTATTTCGGCTAGAATAAAAGCAGTTTTCAAAATTATTAGCCCCTTTAAGCTATATATTTTATTCAATAGTCTACAGAACAAACCATCTTTATACATTAACTTGCCTAATTCCCCTAACCTGCCTAGTTAACATAGTTAAGCCTTTGAATGTCACTTTAAGCTGTATAGAAGTGTCTTGATAAATATGTAGTAAAATATTACTTACTGTCATCATGGCAAAGATAAAAGAAATCAGTTATTAGAAATGAGTTATTAAAACTATTATGTTTAGAAATGTGCTGAAAAAATCTGCTCTCTTTTAAACAGAAATGGGGGGAAACAATAAACAGGGGAGCTAATAATTTAGGGGGACTAATAATTCTGACTTCAACTGTATGTGCTAACTTTTGTACTTTGGTTACTTTGGAACATTTGCATATTTAAATAATATATGTATAATAATAAATAATATAAATAATAATAATGAGTTAGAAAAATACCCTTCATTGCCTGACAATCAATGAACAACCAGTTAGCTTCACTATTCCTCTCACGTTTTGCTAGTTTAGAAGCATTTCTGTTATGTTAGGTTTTGGAATAGATACTATGGTGAAGACGAGTGCAGTATGAGCCGTTTTCTAATTTGTACCAACTCATTCAGTAATGCTAATCAAAGCATGGTTACCAATTAGCATTACTATTCACTAGTTGCAGCTAGTCAGGTTTTCAATATTAACTTTAAGCTACCCAAGACATATATTTCAAGTTAAGAGCAATTAATATGTAACATAGCTCACTTGAACATGATGTCTTATAAATCTGCATGTAACTACAGTTGTTGTTTTAAATTCTGCATGGGTGGATCAGCATTTCACAATATTCAGCATACTTAATGCATGACCTGTTTGTCGTGTTTGCTTTCAGCTGTATTTTTTTTACAGGCTACACAGGATTAAGTGGGTTATGCAGAATGACAGTGTGTTCATTACTGACTGTGGATTAGAGAAGAGAAACTATTAAAGACAACAGTTTGTGGACACAGCAAGGTGAGTACAACAATATAGTTATTCATTTTAATGCTAAATATGTCTTGTTTTCCTTCTTTTTTCCTTTACTTTCATTTTCCTTCTTCAAATTTCAAAATAACAATCCAGGAATCCACTTTGACTTTTATGTTAGCATGAGTCTCCTTTAACAGTAAAATCGTTAAATCATAAATTGTGTGTGTTATTGAAAAGAAATATACAGGTGATTGGACCATGAACAAATATCATTTTGTAATAATTAAAATGATTGAGACAATCATTTTTAATGTGTGTGTGTGTATATATATATATATATATATATATATATATATATATATATATATATATATATATATATATATTATGGATTTTTTATATTGTTTTGTTGGGTAAAACTGAAAAAATAAAACATTTTTAAATGATTTGGTTTATAAAATGGTATTAACTTTCAGATTTGTGTATCTGTTTCCTATATTTGTATGATTTCACTATCCGAAAAATTGTCTATATAAAAGCTTTTAAATTAGAATCAGCCAACATAAGCAGACTGAAATTATCAGGTGGTTTTTTTTTTTTTCTTTCATTGTCTGTTTTGCTCAAATCTATGCCAAAAGATTTGTCTTAGTCTCCAACCATGTGGTATTTCTATACCTTTTACCACATTTTAAGAACTAGTTATTGGAAGACTTGAATAACCTTAACTCCTATCTCGACTGAAAACCATACATGTTTGTGTATATAGTATGTGAGGTTGCAGTTTCATTATCACAAAGGAAGATTTTGGCCGAATGCCTGTAATGTGTCATGATAAATCATTGTTTGAATTCACAATCTGTTTTCTTTTGCAGAACTGACAACATAACAGACAGCATTATGGACTTAGGCTTTTTCACAGACGAAAAGTTGTTTGAACTTTTCTGCCAAAACAAGACAAAGATGTCTACATTAGAGAGCCCACTAATGTTCCTCCGCAATCTTAAGGACAATGGACTCATTAAAGATAAACTTTATGTAAGTTGAATTTATATTAAAAAAAAACTTTAAAATAAATTTTTTTAGACAATGTATAAACATAAGAAAAAGATTTAGCCTTAAAGGTTTTTTTTGCTTGTGCTTTTGAAGCAAAAGTTGGAGGTCAGCAGTAATGATAGTGATTTATATAATGTGTTGGAGAGTATTGAAAAGCGTGGAATGAAGACTGTTAGAAAGTTCTGGAAATGTGTGGACCAAGAGCATATATTACAGCGCTACAGACAACTCTCTGAAATCATTGCTGAGCTGAGCAAAGGTCAGAAAGATGTATTTTCTATGACTCTGAATTATCACATAGCACTGGCTATTAATTTCCTAACTGAGATTTCCAATTCCTCAGATCTTGAGAATCCACTAACCAAAAAAATAAGAGAGAGATCTGGGGATCAAAGCACGGGAAAGGAAAGAGAGATTAAAAAGAGAAGGATAGAGAGCATATCTGAGAGCAATGAAGCTGGACCGTCATCACAAAGCACTTACAGCCAGAGGAAAACTGCTGAACATGTGGAGAGAGGTGAGTTATCTTCTCAATTCCACCATCTGTTAATTGAGACTACACAGCTACACAGATTTTAAAATCCAGTGCTTGAAATTCTTGCACTGCTCTGCTACACTCCGTTAAACAGCACTCTGTTTAATACTTTTAGTATTAACGGGTCATGAAACCCCCAGTTTTAGCACCAGTTAGGCCTCATTACAATTTTTCAAATGCTGCAAAATGGCTGTGATAAAGTTGTAGAGTGAAGACAACTGACACAAACAATGTCTTTACATTCAGTGATCATTTCAAGTATTAAAACTTCACACAAATGCACAATTATACACAATGAAATGAGTGTTTATTCTCTTTTGCTCATTTGAATAAGCAAGCACAGATACAGTCCGACTTGTCCACTTCATTCATTCATTCAATCATTTTCATTCAGCTTCGTCGCTTATTTATCAGGGGTTGCCACAGTGGAATGAACCACCAACTATTCCAGCATATGTTTTACGGAGTGGATGTCCTTCCAGCCACAACCAAATTTTGGGAAACACCCATACACACTCACAATCTTACACTACGGCAAATTTAGTTCATCCTATTCACCTATACCACATGTCTTTAAACTGTGGGGGAAACCAGAGCACCCAGAGGAAACCCACATGAACACAGGGAAAACATGCAAACTCCACACAGAAATGCCAACAAACAATTAAAAAACTTCTCATTCATTCATCATTTTCTTGAAGTATGCATCTAACCCCAGTCAGTGTTTTGTTATGTTACTGGTCCTGGTAAACCATGTTTGACCCTTTAAACCACTTTGCTTGTTGTGTATGAATGATTTACACAAGCAGACCCTTTAAACCTGTGTGTCCCAACAAACCATGATACAGATGACCCATAAGCCTGTGAAAAAACAGGTGTAATTTTTAATTTTTGTAACGTCATGGTCACAGGTGATTTTTTTTAAGTGAGATGTATCTTAATGAGGCCATAACAGATTGTTTGATATATAAATTTCATTTGTAGGTTGTAAGGAAAGGTGTGTCCCCCTAAACCACATTGGTTACATGCTGTCCCTGTAAACACTATATACCTGTATGTGTGTGTGTGTGTGTAAGTGTGTTAGGGATGCTCCGATCGATCGGCCAAAGATCTGTATCGGCCGATAATCACATTTTGTGACTCAATTGGTACTCGCTAATCTGGCTGATCACATCAAATCTTTAGTGTTCGTTTACGGGTTTACAAGTAGAGGAAGAACCATTTTAACTTCTTATGCATTAAATATGCGCTCCAAACTTTTTCTTGCTTGAGACATGTTGAATTCTTCTTTCATTATTTGTTTCCAAACTGCTTTGTTTGTCATTTTTCTTATTTTTTTTTTATCTGTTTTAGCTATTATTTTCTGTAAAGCTTCTTCTGACCATGACATGTCCACGCTAAATGGTTATAAGAGACATGTTTATGGGATTATATTCAATAACATTGTTAATTTATTCTCTTAGGTAAGGAGAGATCTCCACTCAAGTACTCAAATTATCATTGCAAATTCGATTTAACAAATCCTTTACATGAAGAGATGAAAGTTTTGGTGTCTGCGCCAATGGTGTAGTGATTGGCTCATTGACACATGCACTTCATGTTCTCAAATTTCTCTCTTGCGTGTCGTTCTCGTCTGCTGTTCTTGTGTAAATCCACCAGAGGCTGCTGTCGACTGACTGACCGATTTGCTGACCCACCCTCCTTCTTCCCTAAACCCAAACAGTGTTTTCAAAAGCACAACTGACCCACTTACCTAGACCCAACCAACTGTTTTAAAAAGCAATCTAGAAAAAGAAAAGCCCTTGCTTTTTACCACTTTTTCAGATTTTACCCCATTCTCACCCTGTTATTTACTTGTTTATTTTATTTTTTGCATTCTGTTTGTGTCTTACTCGCTTTCCGGAACTTTTCTTCACCGCACTCAAACCCCGTCATCGTGGTCAACTACCCTCTGCATCTCAAGTCCACTGACATACATGGTGAGCTACTGGACAAACAGCTAACAGCAGGAAAGCTGTCCATTTGGAGGTAATCGTCAGCTGGTAAGCGCAGAAAGGACCCCCGTAGCTTTCATTTTAAAGATAAATGCAGCCATACATACTTCTGGCTACATAATTCACGATCTCCTGAATTGTATATAGGAGTATATAGTTTTCAGAATGAGCCTGTGTTGGAAATAAAATAATGTATAGAAAATATGATGTAAAGTACATATTTTCTGTAACCCTTCTCTTACATGTTTTCTATTTAAATTTCTTTTGTCCTCTCATCAAGGTAACACTTGAGAACAGTGAAGAAAGCGTGTACAATGTCTTGGAGGTTATTGAAAAGGGTGGGCTGGGTTCAGTTAAAAATTCTGGAATTGTGTGAACCAAAACCATATTACACATTTGTACATCCAATTCTCAGAACTGATAAAAAATTACCAGCTGTTCAGAGTGGCTCTCCAAGGAAGAACGTCAACACTGGAGCCAAAGATACAGGAAAAAGTTGTTAAAAAACAAGAGATAGAAAGCAGCTCTCCAAGTAACCAAGCCAGTCCATCATCACAAAGGCACATGGGTGAGAAAGGTGAGTTTTTGTTATGAACAGAGGTGGAGAAGGTTTGTCTAAAGAGCAGACAGACCAATCTTCTTCAGATGCAGATTATGAAATTATTTTAAAGATGTTAAACTTTTTGAAATCCCATTTTTCAATTAAACATGTCAAACAGGTCATTTTTATTTTGTTCTTATAGCTAAAAATGGATCTCTGGGACATGCCTAAGCATAAGAGGTTCCTTCCTGTCACATGTGTACAAGAAGAGGCCTTACTAAACAGAAAAGCACTGCGTAGTAGTAAGTGACTCTCTCTGAACATAGCATAACTTGGATTCTTTTGTGTTAATCTTATCAGTTTAACTCTAAGCACAACCCAAGTGCATACCTTATACTGCAGCATTTAGGGCTCTATTTTAACGATCTAGGCACAAAGTCTGAAGCATGGCGCAAAAGCATTAAGGGCGTGTTTGAATCCACTTTTGCTATTTTAAGGACGGAAAAATATGCTCTGCGCTGAGGCGCATGGTTTAACAGGGTTGTGCTTATTCTCTTAATGAATTATAGGTGTGTTTTGAGAATAAACCAATAAGAGTCTCATCTCCTGTTCCCTTTAAGAGTCAGTTGCGTCGAGCCATGGCGTATTTGCTATTTACATGGCGGACTTTGTAAGTGGAAAAACTGAACGCTTCACTAGTGAGAAAAGAGTTAACAGTATCTGCAGCCAGAGGACAAAGAATGAGCATCCTCCAATCAGCCTTTACTTTCACTTTCTCTATTGTGTGGATAAGGAAACGTGGTGTACGCACAGAAATTAATCCTGCAGCATGGAGGAGCATGGAGGAAGTTTCAAAAACACTATACTCAGCCATTTCAAACTTTTCTGTGCCCCCAAATGAAGAATGAAAAATAACTTTGACGTATACTGACTGGTTATTACTGTCGCCTTCCAAAAATAAGGGTGTTGGCTCAAGTCCCTGCTGGGCCTGGAGGAATTTCTTTGTGGAGTTGCATGTTTTGCATTTGTGTTTTTCATGAGTTCACACTTACAGATATTTGACTGAGTAGAATATGCGTATTTGGCATGCTGTTCAGGGAGAGGGCTCTGAGATCGGAAAGACACCCTAACTCTTGTTATTGGACTTATCAGTATAGAGAGAGAAAGTGTCTGAGCGTATTGTCTACCTCAGCTCCAAAAGACTCCACCATCAGATTTATGTGTCGTGTTTAATAGAGTGGAGATTGGGTGGTGGAGGAACTCTGAGGTCACGAGACACAGAGGTATGATGTGGTTGACCATTTATAGGGGTTTGGTCTTGGGCTGATTGGATAATAGAATTGTTAATGATGAATAGTCTCGTCAAAATTGTGTGTGCTTCTCCCAAAATTTGTTTACAAAACATCATTTATTTTAATGAATATATACTTTAGCTGGATCAGCATGTGCTTATTTTGTCTTAAAAGATTTATATGTGACAACATGTTCAGTTTAAAAAAAAATTATCTTCCACTCAGATGACAAATCGTTCATCAAACGTGGCCACTCAAGAATCACTCCTAATATATTTGAGCAGCTTGGTGGTAAAGGATTAAACAAGCACTGGAAATCAAGTATATTATGCCAGGATGTAAGTCTCAATACTCTTATAAAGGTAAAAAAGGGCATGCTAATATTCTTTTGTATTCAGCCACATTACTTAAATATGACATATTTTGCTTAAATATGCAACATTGTTCTTTCAGTTCTGATTCTGCTTTGTTTTTAAATACACTGTTTTTAAAGATGTAATTCTATTTATATTTTGTGGATTTGTCTAACAGTGTTTATTTTTATTTTTCACAGGGTATTTTGAAGTTGCCAAAATCTAAGAAGAAATTATGTACCATGTATTTATTTATTCAGAATTCCCAAATGTGCCAGAATATTGATGTCATGATCTCAAGCATTTTGTTCCCCATTGATAAAATCGAGTTTAGTATGATTCCTCAAGTAAAGCACTTCTGTATAACTCAAGGTTATGAGGAACATCTTTTGAAAGAACTTATTAAAAAATACCTTCTCATTCAAGCTTTTAATATAGATAGACTGACTGTATTTTTCCTGAGTGGAATATGGAGTAATAATTAATATACTATGCTTATAATTCAATTCAGTGTTATAATAGTTCATATGGGTTAGCACTGTCCTTAAAGCAAAAAGGTCGCGGGTTCGAGTCCCGGCTGGGCCAGTTGACATTTATGTGTGGAATTTGCATATTCTCCCCGTGTTGGTGTGGGTTTCCTCCCGGTTTTCTGGTTTCCCCCACAATCCAAAGACTTGCGATACAGGTGAATTGAATAAACTAAATTGGCCATAGTGTATGAGTGTGTATGGATGTTTCCCAGTACTGAGTTGTGACTGGAAGGGCATCCGCTGCATAAAACATATGCTGGAATAGTTGGTGGTTTATTCCACTGTGGTGACCTCTGAAATAAAGACTAATGTGAAGGAAAATTAATGAATGAATAGTTCATAAAATATATAGTATAGTGCATATACTGAGCAAAACACTTCTCTCTGTACACAGAGCTCATTATTATTCATGACCCTTCCAAATAAGGTAAAACGAGGCCCCTTTTTGCCAGGGATTGTCCAAGGGTTGTAAATAGACATGTACAACCATTTCTAGAGAATTTTTGCTTTTACATAAGCCACATACCTTCTATGTGGATATTGGAGAACAGTTTAAACATGTTGCCTCATTGCATTCTATGGTATCTTTAAAATCAGAACAGATTTCATACACTTCTATTACTTTTTAAATGATTGCAGAGTAAACTGGTCATCATACTGTACTTTACTTGACTGTAGATCAGACAGTAACATTCATTCTGGCAAGAAAAAAACTTCATAGGATGTTTCGACCCAAAGGTGGGTAAAATATGTGTTTTGTTAATGAAATATGTACTATCTTTTAGTGTAAGCTAATTTGTTCTCTATCTGAGCCTTATATTGTTTTTTTTATTATCAATGGCATAGCTTTTCTGCCCCAATGTAATGATTACGTAATGTAATAAAGTAATTATTAATAAATTATATTTGGTGGCCTCTGTAGAGATTTTATTTTGATGGGGGAATCAAGACTGCTGTTGTGAATAAGACCCCTGCTATTTCCCTCTCGCACCACCAGAGGAAGCCATCGCCCAGAATCCTTCATACCTGGAACTGATTGCGGGCCCAGCTGATTCTATTCTCCATTCCTATATACCTCTCATTTCCCTAAGAACTTTGTGAAGTTCTTATTTACCCTGTTATTATTACTGAGCGGGTTCCCTTGTATTTGCCACTTTGTGTTTTTTGATTCTTGCATTGTTTATTAGACTGTTTGCTGCCAGCCCTGACCGGTATTATACTTTGATTGCCCTTAACCTTAACGTGTCTGTCTTTTACCCGTTTATTAAAGACTGCAAATGGATCTCTCGACAAGGTCTTAGTCATCATTACAACTGCAGTATTTTGGCAAAATCCATTATATTACAATTGCATTGCATTACAATCCATTTAACACGTCTAACACTTATAGCCCTATCTTCATTTCTGTCAAACATTATATCTGTGGCACTAGCTTAACTGAAGTCTGTAGAAATTAATTGTAAACTGGGACTGACGGGACTGTCGTTTCTTCATATCTGTGACTGACAGTAATTAAACTGTAATATCATGAGAAAATAATGTTTATTTTAAAATGTTATTTATTTAAATTAAAAAATGAATTAATAAATTAACGATTAACTGGACAAGGCTAATTATTATTTAAAAATTATTCTTCTTATTTTATTATTTTTTTTTTTTTGAATATTTTATCCTCTTTTGTTTTTGTAGTTTTACTTTCACTCAAGTATGCAAACCATAACAAACTCTTGAAACCAGGAAGCAGCTTCAGATGTGTGTGTGGGCAGTTCAACATTGAGAAATAAATCCACTTCCCGCTCTTCAAAAAATGCAGACGATACAGCAGCCTCATTCATGAAATGACTCTTCAGCCCTATCTGGAATCTGCTCGACTCGGTGAGAACAACAGAAACAACAAATCCCAACCAGGCGAGTGAAGAAGGATGAAGAAAAAAAGCTGCAAGAAATTACGCCAGATCAGGTCGTCCTCCCTCTGCAGCTCCAAGAGAAAGAAACACGCTAAAAGCAAAAACTGCCTCAGTGAGTTTGAAGCATTTTCACTAATAAATTGGCAGAACAGTACTGAATCAAGTAACAGATGTTCGTTTGGTGCAAGTTTCTTGTGATTTTGTGAAGTCTCCTTAATCTAACTAATATGATTCGACATATTTCAGAATCGTCTTCAAGTCATCAATCTCGACTTCCTGTTACATGTGGTTATAAAGAGGGGTTCCTGGATTTGAAGAAATATTATAAAAGTAGGTGTATAAACATTTCTACATGTAGAAAACGTGTTTAAAACTTTAGAAATATAAAGAGCTACAGTGCATGTTGTCGAAGTGACTTTGTCTCAAGATCACAAGTCTGTCCTTAGGGCAAAAGTGCATCTTAAGTGAAGACCATTGGTTTACGCCCCCTGAGTTTGAGAGGTTTGGGAGAAAGGAGAAAAACAAAAAGTGGAGGATCAGCATCCTTTGCAAAGGGATTACACTCCAGAAACTCATAGAGGTGCAAAAGTCCGGTTTTAGTATACTTTTAATACCTAAGAAACACACTAAAGTGCATTTATAAAGTGCATCTTCATTTGGAAACAATATTTTTTGACACTTTTTATTTCTTTGTCTTTCTTAATTTGAATTTTCTCTCTGTAGGATGGATTTCTTTTACCTAAAACTTTTATGAAAAGCAGGATTCATGGTGATAAGGTTTGGCAATTTTTTTTCTAGTTTTCTAGTTATAAAGCTTCCAAATGAGGCTTAAGATGTGGGCATGTGCCGGTATAAGATTCTGACGGTATGATAACCTTGGATAAAAATTTCACGGTTTTGTGGTATTATGATAAAAATATGTTCTTTTTAAATGTCTTGGTAAAAAACTAAAACTTTTTTCCACTTTGAACACAATATATTTATTTTGAGATACATTTATAATATTTTGGAAGAGTAAACATGTCAGGCTAAATGAATTGTTGACTTCTGCAGTCTTCATTTGTTTCAAAAACCTTTTCAAATGTTTCAAAAATCATTTGTAATTTAAAATGGCATCTTTGGATATATTTTCATCTGGAGATACTGTAGTCCAAAAAAAAAAAACATAAATATAAAATCTTACACATACCTTAGGAACAGTATTGCAGAAAGTTTTGACTGGTTTAAAACCTTGACTTTTTCAAACCACGGTATACCTTGAAAACGGTTATCGTCCCATGCCTATTAAGATGTTTTTCACACTCTCTCCTTTTGTGTTCTGCAGAAGAAGAAAAAGCAAGAGGTTTTGCAGCAACAGGGTGCGTAGATTAAAACCAAAAATATTTGTTTAAAAAAATTCTATCCTTACATGACATAAGTGTCACTTTAGCTTCACATGCTTTTCCTTCTGATATAAATGTTTCAAAACTGTTTGTATGTCATGTGTTCCAAGATGTTCCACAATGCTAATGTGTGTTTGTTTTCTTTAAGTCTACTGTCATCCTTTAGATCTTGGTGTCCAAACTCTGTCCTGGAGAGCCGTTATCCTGCTGAGTTTAGCTCCAACCTACTTCAACACACCTACCAGGAAGTTTCTAGTATATCTAGTAGGAGCTTAATTAGCTGGTTCAGGTGTGTTTGATTAGGGTTGGAGCTAAACTCTCGAGGACACTGGCCCTCCAGGACCGAGTGTGGACACCCCTGCTTTAGATCAAAGGGATAGTGCACTCAAAACTGTCATCTTTTACTCACCCTTTATTGTGTCACAAACCTATTTGAGTTTCTTTGTTCTGCTGAACACTAAAGAAAACATTTTGAAGAAAGCTGGAAACCTGTAACCATTGACTTTCTTAGTATTTGTTTTTCCTACTGTGGAGATCAGTGGTCACCAGTTTTCAGCTTTCTGCAAAACATCTTCTTCAGAAAAAAGAAACTCATAAAGGTCTTGGACTTGAGCGAGAGTAAATAATGAGTCATTTTTATTTATGCGGACTATTATATTTTGTTCTTGTTTTATATTAGTGGTAGAATCAGCTGAGAAAAGTAATGGCAGTAAAGGAGAGAATGACGATGATATTGACATGACCAAGTTTGAAGGTCCGACATTACCTGTGGCCTGCGGTTCAGACTCTGGTGTCCTACACAAATGCCGCTTTGCTGGAGGTGTGTGAGTGGGAATGGGAACTTTAGCTGGAGGAGTGTTTTATAATAATTAGCATGAAATATGATTATGTTGTCTTTGCTTGACGTTACATAAATATGAGCTGTTTTCCTCATACATTTTCACTCAGTTTTGCCTTTATCTCAGAGCGTTGTGGGAGATGCATAAGAACAGAGAACTCCTGGTTGACGCCTGAGGGTTTCATCAAATTAAGCAAACCAGATGGAATATGGAGGAAAGACATTGTTTCCAACGGAGTTCCCCTCGGAAGACTTATAAAGGTAAAACAAAAACAATTGTCAATAATAATAATCTTAAACAATATTTAAATAATTTAAATGCATAGAGAGCAACTGTCAATGATCATTGGGTCATGACAACTAGGCCTTTTATAAATTTACATTAGTATACAATTATACAAAATAGGAATTAGCTGTCCAGGTTACGCAAATTATTCATGGATGTGCTGTATTTATATGGCCACTTTCAGGTTTAATATTCCTATATTCACTGTAAAAATGCTGCGACAACATGAAGGAATTAAGTTAACTTAATAGTTTTGGCAAATTTAAGTGGATTGAACTTAAAACAATTAAGTTGTCTCATAAAAAAAATCAAGAATTGTGTTGTTTTAGCCAAGGTTTTAACAGTTTTAGATTTTTCATTAGTTTGTTATTATTTCGTTTTGACTTATTGTTTTCAAATTCAGTTCATTCTAATTAGTTTTTAGTGGTAGATTTACTAGTTTTTATTCGTTTAAATGTTTTGAAATGGCTTAGTTTTATTTTAGTTTTTAGTAGTTTCAGTGTTAGTTTTAGTTTTTTTATAAATTAGAATATTTGTTAGGTCAAAATCATCAGAATAAATAATGTATAATAACTCAACCAAAGATAGATTTTTTGAAACATGTATTCAAAGGACACATGAACACTATCATCTACCACTACAATTTCCCCATCATCAAATTCAAATACAGCAGCCCACAGGATAGCATCCCTAAATACAATATGTGTGCAAGGCTGCTTCTGTTGGTTAGATACACAGTAGTGATGGGAAGTTCGGATCTTTAATACGATTGGGGATCTTTTGTGACAATCTTCCCATGTTTGGACTCAACATATCAAAAACATTTTTCTTGCTATAATTTTAGTTAGTTTCAGTTAGTTTTGTACGTACACAATAGTTTCAGTTAATTTTTTTTTATATTTTTATCGTTTTTATTTTTATTTCAGTTAACGAAAATTATTTTACATTTTAGTTTTCATTTTTTTGTTTGTTTTTGTTTACTATAATAACCTTGGTTTCAGCTTATATTTAAATAAGTAGTTCGCACAAACAGCAAACAAATTTTTCTATGAATTGGCATTTCACCAATACATCCTATAGAATACTATAGATATACTATACTATAAAATACATACTATAAAATACGATAGAAACTTATATTTATTACTCTAGTGTTTTTGAACTATTCTATAGTAGTAAAGTAGTACTTAAATTAATTTGTTTTGGTAATTCTATAGTTACTTCGGTAATACAACAATTATAGTAATATAAACACATTAGTCAAAACAGTACGTTTTTTACATGATATACTTCAATACACAACCGTTTACTGTATTAAATGTAAAGTATACTTCAGCATTTATTATCAGCTTAGTTAGCCATCTTTAACAAAGTGTTGTTAATAATATAAACAGTATAATACACTTTAATATAGTGTGGTTCAATACTAGTATTTACTAGTATAATTTCATCATGTGGGACGAGACAGGCAGTGAAAAACGATGGCCATAAAATAGCAATGCTTAGTTTTCATATTTGTTTTGTGTGTAATACCAGCTACTGAATTTAGATGCTAAATTGATTATTTAAACACATTGGGCATAATGGCTCATTTCATTTTAAATTAGCTGTGAACTGTGTGTATATATATATTAAATCACAAATACACTAGTTATAAATTAAGTCAGCATGTTGCTCTTGTTTGTGTGAATGAATGGCTAGGTTTGGTTTACCACAGACAGATTACATCTGTGGTGTTTTCACCATCTGCTGTTTCAGCACACTGGATATTTAAATCAAACAATATTGCTTCCATCAAAAAATACTTCTTAGAATACAGAAAGTGGTGAAAATCTAGCCAAGATGGCAACCCATTAATGTAGGAAACGCAAGTATTTTATGTTTTATAAGTTTAGAGGCGAGTTCAGTTGTATGAAAATGTCAAAGGTATTTACATTAGATGTCACCTAGGCTGTTGTTGTCTATTGGAAGAAATGCGTCAATAGAGACGCCATTTTAGTACAGGTTAGCGCTCCTTTTAAATGAATGTGTGACCAAGGTGTAGTGGAGGACTGGCCATCTGGAGCCATAGATATGTAAAAATGTATACACATATCTATGATCGACAGTTTTTCCGGTGGTCAGTATGCAAATGTTTTTTTAAATTATGAAAATTGTTTTTACATCACTTTTCTACATCGATGGATAAGTGAGCGCACGGGTATTGCTAACAAAGAGCGTGTGTGTGTTTGCACTGAAATGTATTATCCTCCCTCCTTGTTAAATTTGATCTAGTCCATGTCCTAAAACACCCCCCTTCTCCTGCTTTCACTTAATTCTAACAGAGGGAGCGATTTGTTTGTGAATGAATCTCTGTTATGAACGATTCATGTGAATCGTTGAAATACCCTGCGTACCAATGTGCATATCCACCTTTTTGATCTAAATGGTATATAACGTTTGTAAAATTAAAAAATTTAGGGTGGACAGTATGCACATTGAGGCGCAGGAAATGTTATCTGGCACCCTTATAAGTTACTTCAAAAACTAGCCTTTACTTCACTTAGCTGACAATAATACATTGTGGGTAATAAGAAATAAGTAATAAGAGATAAGTTTCTGGCACTGCAGCGTCTTGTCACATTTCATTTGTCACATTTCATTTATTTGTTTGCTGATTTTATTCAACAAAATTAGCACAAGCCTAGAATTTAGTGTAAGTTGGTGCTACTCTACCTTATGGTCAGTGCTGTAAGTGACTGTATTATCATCAATAACGTTACTTGAGCACAAAAGTTCGTAACATGCAGAAACAAAATCATACCTATGAAATATTCTGCCTTTATGCTGTGTTTTCTTTGTTTGCTCCTCCCATGATATGTTTTTTTGCTTTGTTTATTTGCTTTGTTCTACACCCACACGCAATGCAAAAGTCCAAAGTTAAATTTGTCCTGGGAGCACTATACAAATGTGGCGGCGGTATTGAAGCATGCTCAGAGCCCATATGCAATATCTAGTCTGTTTCTCAATTCCAAAAACGCAGAGAACAGACTTGCGATCTTCGGTCCTGCCAGGTCACCTCGGACGAACGAACTCGGGAGGCCGCGAGAACAGAATGCATCCTGTGAGAAATGAGATTTTTCCTGATGGTCACAAGACCTTCAAGCATTTTTAATGGTACATTAATTAATCATTACAGCATTCATACAACGATTTATTGTTTTTCCCCTTTTCAAAATATATACTATGCATAAAGACCTTACAAATATACATTGCACAGTATCAGTAAAACAAATCTTAATACAAATTTCAGAAAATAAACCCCATTAATGTGTATATTCCCGTGTTAAGATTTTCATGGTCATGTTTATATTCACTGTTTTATTTAGGGAAACTCCTGAGATAAATAAGTGATATCTCTGAACTTTAATAATAAATCTATATAAAATGCTGTGCTTCCCACCTCCAGTCACAATGACTTCTGGAATTCTAGAGCGAGTTCGGGGCTCAATACTGCCACCTTGATATCAAGAACACATCCGGGAAGTTTCACGCATCCTTCATTCTTGCGGTCTTGAGTATAGAGTCGAGGAACTATGACGTCAATTTGTATCCAAAAACATGGAAGCGAGTTAGCATTTTAGCAATTCTGGTTGCCTCGTCCCAAAGTCAATGTTTTTTTTTTTTATGGGATTTCAGTTAAATCGCTTAGATAAGGTTCGTGGCTAACACAAACTCAAGATACTTTCACGTTTCAATCTACGACATACTACTAACATAACTGGTCTGGAACGCAGCTCGCTTGCGTTGGGCATTTGGATTTGTCTGTGATTTAAGTTGTAGGGATAATTTACAGTTTTAACCCAAAGAATGACCAGTATGTCAATTCAAGAAGAGCCGGAGTCAGAGATTCACATAAATAAATAAAGTTTACTGAAGATAGTTTGCAGTTTCATCAGCAGAAGCCAGCTTCAACACTCACAATGAGTTCTTAGGCTGCTCTGCAATCCCAAATCAATAACAGTTATATTCTCTACACAAGACCAGAAAGGGTGTGATTCGGGTAACAGGTTCTGATTGGTTCAAACAAAGATAGACAATTCTAAACATGTACGTCAATGTGGGGTTGTATCTAAATCCAGATAGGGATGGAGACAAGAGGCCTGGGTCAAGTCGCCCGTAGACAATGAAGAGCTGGTCTCAGACCTGTAGAACTCACCCTTCAGATGAATATACGCATGCAAGAGACAATCTGTTATAAAAACCCAAGGTTGTTTCTTCGTACTCTCAGCTGTCTTATCAAACTAGTTCAAAACTGGTACAAACAGCATTCAGACTGCTATATTCTCACTACACAAAGTCTATCTTGAATAAAAAAGAAAATTACTGAATATACACATAATAACACTTAGACAGTATTAACACATAATTAAATAAAGAGGAAAACAGTTGTTTTCAATCATCCAGCCCTTCAGATCCACTCGAGATCTCCATGACCTCTGACCTAATTTGGTGGCTCCTGAAAATAGTTACAAAGAGACAGGCAAACGCACTGAATATTATTATATTAAGCAATGTATTAACTTTATTCATTCTTCAAATAATCATTTATAAAGTAATGAGAAAAAGGATAAATGTTGATCAATGCTGGGACGCATTGGAAGGCAGAAATCTGAATCCATCAAAGTATTTTCAAAAATAGTATTTTATAGTTTGTAGTATTTTTCTAATTGGGAATTCATATTGTGTGTAGACAATGCCTTCACTTGTAAAGACTGTCAAGACAGATTAATTTGTTGCTCATTTATTTTAATTAAACGATATTATGGGGATACTGCTTACCAGTCCAGTCTGTCTCTTTACTGCTCTCATGTATGAATAAATATGTAAGAAATATATACATATTGACTGTCGTTATAATGTGATCAAATTAAAGAAAAAAAAAATCAATTGAGCACATTTAACTCTGTTATAACTGCAATATTTACACTTCTCCTTTTTAGCGTTTATAGCATATGTGACTGTATGGGCTGCTTTTTACTGTACTTCGTGACAAAAATAAGAATATTGAATGTTGTTCTCCATCCATGATGGAACTTGCAGGCAAATCCTATTAAATTTTACAAATGAGATTGTACGAATTAACCACTAAATCAAAAAGATACAAATTGCCGTGAGATTGTGTTGCAGCGTGCACAATTAAAATAGTACAATAGCATTTAAGAAGAGCAAGAATGCACTCAAAAACTTAATTTAATCAAAGCACCCGTTATGAATAATTAACTGAAATAAATTTATTATGTCTTTTATGAACATTATATACGTTTGTAGATCAAACATGATTTTAACATGTCCGTCTAATCTCTTTGCAACTTAAATCAAAGATGTACAGTAACAAGATGCACAGACATACATTAGATGTTAGAAGTCACTATTGTAGTGAACAGTGTTTGCTTTACATGGGCTTTTTTACCCTTTATTTTTCATGTTTTTCTCTGGCTGTGATAATTGCATCACTGTTATATTCTGCAATAAATAAGTGTTTTTAAATGAATTGTTATTCAATGAGAATGTTGTAATGTTCATATTTATTTCGCTTTAATGTAGGGGAGCACGGGGCACAAAGTAACACGGTGTAAAATGTGACAGAGTTTTAAGGTATTTGTTCAGGGTTAACCATGGCATGCTTCTGAGGTTTCCACCACAGTTTCAGCAGACGTCTTCCTGCCAAGTAATGAAAAAGTTTGGCGAAATTTGGATGAGATACACAGGAGAAACCATTTTTGCAGCATAAAAGTTTTTTTTTATTATACTAAATTTTTTTTATTTAAAAGAAATCTGTGAAAGTATTCAAGTGAAGTCTTATATTGTTGTGATTACGTCTTCTAGGTTAAAAGATGAAACCATTTTGAATGATGTAAAAAAAAAAAATAGTTACTGCTAGCCAGTTTTAGAGAGAACATATCACCGCCAGATTAGTTTTAACAGGGTGTTACAATTAAGCCACACACTGTTGGATGCCAGTTAAACTAACAAAACCATTTGTGAATTTTGAGTGTGATGTTGGGACCTTTTTATATTAAAATAATAATGCAAATAAATGCATTGTATAAAATTGATAATAATGCAAATAAATCCAAATGTGTTTCTCCGATAGATAGATAGATAGATAGATAGATAGATAGATAGATAGATAGATAGATAGATAGATAGATAGATAGATAGATAGATTAGCATACTGTGCTATGTAGAATAAAAAAATATTTGAGCTGAGTACTGAGGATATATAGCTACTATTTAAAGTAACTAAATTTAAAAACTAAATTTAAATTAATTGTGTGAAATCTAACTTTTAAAGCATGTGTTACAACTAACCCTCTGTCTGTTACAACTTGCCTAGCAGGTGGGGTAAATAGTAACATTTTTACTCCTGGCACATTTGGCAATACTGCACAGAAACCATAAGTCAGGCGATCATACTTTCAGTGCTCATTTGTAGGAGAGGCTTGTGTGTTGTTGGTACAAAAATAGGGTTTGTCTAACCCAGGGGTGTCCAAACTCGATCCTGGAGGGCCGGTGTCATGCAGATTTTATCTCCAACTTGCTTCAACACACCTGCAGAGATGTTCCTAGAAAGCCTTGTAAGAGCTTTATTAGCTAGCCCAGGTGTGTCTGATTTGGGGTTGAAACTAAACTTTGCAGGACAACAGCCCTCCAGGATCAAGTTTGGACACCCCTGATGTAAATACTATTACTTTGTTCACTATTTGGCCACAACCAAAAAGTGGTACCTTGTGCCCCGCTCTCCCTTGTTTATCTTTTTAAACGTTCTTATTGTTTATTCAGTCTTATTCAGTCTTGTTGCCAGCTGTTAGTGTGATGACGTAATCTGCAGAGTCATTGAAAATTATAGAGTGATTTTACTGTCTAAACAACATTTTTTTGCATACTTTCAGAAAAAGGTTTTGGAACTACATACAATCAACTGTGACTGTGAGATCTGCCAAGAACTGGATCAGCACCTTGTAAGACATCTAAGCTTGCTGATATTGTAATGTTTTCTTAAATGTGCTTTAAAGGAGTGTGGTTTTATTTCATTATGAACTCTTTTCTCTACAGAATGATGATGTGTGTTTTGTGTGTAACTCTGAGGGAAATCTGGTGTGTTGTGATGAATGTCCACGAGCTTTTCATCACCACTGTCACCTACCAGCTGTGCCTGAAGATTCACCTGGGTAGGAGAGAGAAAACCCACTGGTTTAGAAAAGCTAGATTGATTTGACTGCTTGCATAATAACGTATGTTTTTGTGTGTAAAAGCCAGTGGACCTGCACATTTTGTGTACTGAAGAACATGAAAGGTTCCAGTCAAAAGAACCAACAGGATATTATGAGCAGTCCAGTTTCTCAGTACACACAGGTACAATTAATGCAAAACCTACGGAAGTCAATGGGGTCCAAATCAGCTTTATGCATATAAAATGCATTCAAGAAGCATTTCTTAAACCCTTATTACAGTATATTTAGTTGTCTTTGTGTTTTGTCCTGCAGCACTGCCAGTGTCTGCTGTTACACCTGCTGCGCGAGTGCATGACTGACCCCTGCACCAATGTAAATGTCTCTGTGCTGTTTTAGATCAACAGCACATTTAGATCATTTAAAGCTCGTATTTGTGTTGAACATGCATATAATGTCTGCACTGCGGGTCTGCAGGTTCCAGGAGGCAGTGAGAACATTTGTGGTCCCATGATGCTGGGCAGAGTCAAACAGAATTTGGAGAATAATAATTGTCCAACAGTGCAAGTGTTTGTCTCAGATATTGAATATGTCTTCCACCACTGCACCTCCAACAGGGTGAGTTTTGCTCAGGTTTGCAAATAAAAGTAAGCAGCTTGCATGTCTTAATTCCATAATTGCTTAATTCCATTTCTCTTTTCTGCAGGATAATGACTTCAGCAGAATGATGTCTAGACTCATGGAGCTGCTTGAAACCATCTTTAAGCCTTAACGTTTGTGTGTTTTGTACAGAAATAAAGAGAAATAGATACAGTTGAAGTCAGAATTGATAACCCCACTGAATTATTAGCCCCCCTGTTTATTTATTTCCCCAATTTCTGTTCAAAGGAGAGCAGATTTTTTCATCACATTTCTAAACATAATAGTTTTAATAACTCATTTCTAATAACTGATTTATTTTATCTTTGTCATGATGACAGTAAATAATATTTTACTAGATGTTTTTCAAGACACTTCTATACAGCTTAAAGTGACGTTTAAAGGCTTAACTAGGTTAATTAGGTTAGGGTAATTAGGCAAGTTATTGTATAATGATGGTTTGTTCTGTAGACTATCGAAAAAATATATAGCTTAAAGGGGCTAATAATTTTGACCTTAAAATGTTTTTTTTATTATTAAAACTGCTTTTAGTCTAGCTGGAATAAAACAAATAAGACTTTTTCCAGGAGAAAAAATATTTTCAGACATACTGTGGAAATTTCCTTGCTCTGTTAAACATCATTTGGGAAATATCTAAAAAAAGAAAACCAAAACAAAGGGGGGCTAATAATTCTGACTTCTGTGTATATTTTAACTGCAGTGCATCAAACTCGAAATTTGAAAAAAAAATGCATTTTTAAAAAAAATACTTGATTTGATACATTTTGTAATATATTTTTGCAGTTTTTTTTTGTTGTTGTCAAGAACAATTACTGTTTTTAGTGTTTGCATTATGACAAAAAACATCTTTATCACCATCATCATCATTATCATCATCATATTCTTCTCTTATAATTGATATTATTTCACTTTGTTACAATTTAGACAATACAGTTTTGTATTTTGAAGATTGTGGAAGATTCCTTTATTAATTGTCAAATCTGCTGTTACAATAAGGCAAAAGAAATGACATACTATTTTTCCAGACCATTTTATGTCCTCTTTGTATTCCTTTTCAGAGATTATGATACATATTTTTAGTATTTAATATACAAAAAACACTAGACAAACACTACAGTTATGACAATCCAGAGTAATAAAACATCCTCCTATGTAATAAAAAAAAAATGCAGGTAATTTATCATCATAAATTACAATATCTCTCAGTTTCTGGTTCCCTGAGTTTGTTTCCTCGGTAGATTGAGTTTCCAGCAGATTTCTCGTGATTTAAAAGAACAACTATCAACCCACCAAGTAGGCTATAATGTCACGGTACTGTAAAACGTGAGGATGTATCTACTACGTAAGAATTGCACATACATTCTGACAGCAGGAAAAGTAAACAATGTTGGTTCATGGTTTCGTTTCACTTGGTCTGCTGTAGGTTTCATTTTCCCAATAGGATGCTTCGAGAGGCACTTAAGTATCGCTTTTTCTCAGGATATCATCGGACGGTAAGCGTTTGTTGTTATCAATTGCCTTTTTAGTTTATGATGCTTGTAATGATATTTTATGTCAAAGAATAATGCTCCTTTTATATACATTTACATTTTTAAGGCGAACTGGTAAAACGTGGAAATCGTATGATGGTTGAAGACTGTTTACGTGAAGAATTTTTAACTTGACGCATACTATTTGCATAATTTGCGCTTTTTGATTTGTTATCAGAGCCATTCTTTTGTAGCCTGCATGCTTTAACAGCAAAAGGCAAAGCAAATACAAATAAATATGCAAATATATATATTATATAATAAATATATTAGGCAAAATAATACACAATTTAAGAACTGTGTAGTGTATAGTAAACCATAGTTTTATTGTGCTAAATTGTTTTAATGCATTAATGACAGATTTGTGTACTAAATATGTGCTTGGTTTACAACCCTAATTCTGCTTTGTTGTTTTTATCTTGCTACAGCCATTTAGATAAATCTTCTAATGCAGATTTTACAGAACTCCACAGAAAAGATGTTTAAGTGTTCAGATATTTTAAACTCTGCAACAAGTGTAATTTTTTGTGTGTGTGTAAAAGGTTAAATAATTTGTTATTGTTTCAGGACTAATTTCATATATCTATTGAATAATATTGGTCCAGTTTCGTGTAATGTTTTTGTACATTACTTCAGCATCATTTTTAAGCATAATCAACTCCATCTACTCTGTAGGTCACTGAGGTCAAGACCTGGTACAATTTTAAGTTGGGTATAGGTGACATCTCATAAGTGTGGGTGCTGGCTAACAGGTTAACAAAGCCTGAATACATTAGGCCTTAAATCTTTTGGGCCTTTTAGATCTTTTCTAAATTATTTTTTTGCTCTGCGGGCAGCACGTTGGCTCAGTGGTTAGAACTGTTGCCTCAGAGCAAGAAGGTTTCTGGTTACAGTCCCTGCTGGACCAGTTGGCATGTCTCTGTGGAGTTTGCAAGTTCTCCCCAGGTTTGTGTGGGTTTCCTCCGGGTGCTCTTGTTCCCCCACAGTCCAAAGACATGCACTATAGGTGAATTGAATAAACTAAATTGGCTGTTGTGTATGTGTTTGAATGTGACAGTATATGGGTGTTTCCCAGTACTGGGTTGCAGCTAGAAGGGCAGTGTAAAATTGAGAAGTAGGGGGTTCATACCGCTGTGGTGACCCCTGAAGAATAAAGGGACTGAGCCGAATGAAAAATGAATGAACGAATGAATATTTGCTCTGCTAGACATACTTAATATTGCCAGAAGAGGTCAGCGTAGCATGTAAATTATTTGGGAACTGAAGAGGTTTGATTAGTGAAATTACAAGATTTATGAATATGCTAGTTTAATTGTTTTAAATCATTTTGAGATTGTTGTAAAAGCACACATAATTGTAAGGTTGGTTTAGGTAAACTTGTGCACTAAATAAAGGGTTTGTAAATATTACATTTACCAAACGTTTGTGTGTAGGTCTAAATCTTGTTAAACACATCATAGAGAGAGAGAGAGAGAGAGAGAGAATGTGAACCCATCAGAGGTTGGAGAAATGCATGGCTTGTTTTTTCCTCTCTCTTGCTAATGTGAGGGTGGGGTGAGGCTAAACATTTCGATGGAAGTGAAACCACGATTTGATGGGAATATTCGATGCTGTAAGGTAAAGGAATGTGTATCTTTTATCATAATATCCAGTTAATAGCCCAATGGTTTGAATAAATTTTTGATTTAAAACCTTACGTCTACAAACATTTGTTAAAATGTGTCTTTTGATTTCAAATGAATAGCCTACAGCCCTACATTGAAAAACAGGTTTTGTGGGTGAGAGTTAAGATGCTCATTGGCTTTGAGTAGCCTACTTTTGTTTTACTACTAACGTATTGTAAACTGTACCCCCACCCCCGGCCCGCGAAATAGAAAGGAAAAGCAAGGTTTCTAGATTTGCAATTATCAACAATGCAAGCTAAACATCTTTTTAGTTTTCAGAATATTTTGTAAAATCTACTAGAGTACTGAAATACTGAATCCATCACAGGTTTATCCTTTTTTATTAGGCCTACTGCAACTCATTAAATCTAATTTTATTTCATGTACAGTAGGCCTGTAATCTTTAATCTGTAGGCATGTATTCTCATGTACTACATCATTACTAATCACTAAATTAAAAATGAATACGTGGGTGAAGTCATCGAGATTAGAAGACCCACAGCATAGGAGCAGCATCATGGATAATAGTAAACATTTATTCATTCATTTTCTTTTGGCTTAGTCCCTTTATTTATCAGGGGGTGCTACAGTGGAATGAACCGCCAACTTATTCAGCACATTTTACACAGCGGATGCTCTTCCAGCTGCAACCCAGTTCTGAGAAGCACCCACACACTACGGCCAATTTAGTCTATTCAATTTACTTATAGCGCATGTCTTTGGACTGTGGGGGAAACCAGAGCACCCGGAGGAAACCCACGTGAACATAGCGAGAACATGCAAACTCCACACAGAAACGCCAGCTGTGCCACCTAATAGCAAACACATTCTTAAATGAATAACAAACTCCCATAGAAATCTTCTGTCAGTCAGTGACTTGTTCTCATATATTTAACAGGATTAAAAATTTACTGACACCTAATCTGAGGTCATATCTGACTGCATGGTAAAAAAATATGCCCATATGCAAGTTTTTATTAATTACCTCAAAATGACTCCTATGTACTTTTAAAGAAGCATTTTTGTTATAATTTTTATTTTTGCAAGAGAAATGTTTTACATCTGGTGAAAGATAAAAAGTCCAATAGTGTCTGGATGCAGCTTTTACACACAGAAGCTGAGATTGCATCACTCAGCGATGCAATGTCAGACACGATGCACTCAATGGAGTGAGTGACATCACTGTGACGATTAGGGGTGGGGTTAGGTGAGCGCATTAAAAAGCATTGGATGCAGCTGAGATTGCACTGCACCAGGTCTGCATCCATACCCCTCTCAAAAAGTCTTGCACTGCATATCAGTTATACCCAATTTTTACAACTCTGGCACTATAAGGTCATATTTTTGGATGGGTTTATAAATATTGTAAAATACATTTATATAGGCTCATTTATTAATTAAACAACAAGTTTTAAAGGGCACCTAGGTTAGGCCTTGTTTCAGATTTAATATAAGTGTTTTGCGTCTCCAGAATGTGTCTGTAAAGTTTCAGCTCAAAACACCCATCAGATTTTTCATTATACCTTTTGCAAGATTCTATTTGATACATTTTTGCACTAGGGGGCTGTTTTGTTGTACTGCGCCTTTAAGGCTAGTCCTCCCCGCCCACTGTTTATACATGCCTTTCTGCGTGCCTTAATCTCCTCGCTCGGCTGCGTCAGACAACAGACAGACTTAAAAGAAGCAGATCTCACGTAGCGTTTGTGAGAAATACTACAGTAAGAACTTTACCAATGAGTATTTGTTGTGCAGTTGCATCGATGAGTCACACAAAGTTCACGTGCGCATACACGCACACACACTCAGACAGAGCGCCCGTTTAGCTTTGCACTCTTTTTGTGACAGGATACAGGTTAATCTCCACTGCTGTATGGATATCCATTATGTTAATGTACAAAATAAACCTGATTTACGTCCACAAACCGGGATTGAAGCGTATTCCTTTATAATTGTTCTGACACGCGGCTGTGCTGATGAAGTACAGCTAAAGTAAATCGCTGTAATTCATTACACATGTGCACTGTTTTAAAACATTTTAAACATGTGAAACTAACTCTTGATCACGTTTGATGATGATTGATTGCGAACTGAACAGACCTTTTATTCCTGGTTGCTTTGCGCACGTCTGGTCTTGTTGATATGATTATACACATGACTACCGGGACATGTTAATACGCGCAGCTGTCAATCAATCTGGTGGGCGGGGGGACCGCACTCCTACGTCTGAAAACCGCTCCAATTGGTCCACCGTTTTTATGTTGCTAAATTGAAAAAAAAGGACTGGGTGAGTTTATATTACCCCAATATGACGGTCTACGCCATACCTGCACATATGTCTGTCCAAACAGCTTGAAATGTGGATTTTTCACCATAGGTGCCCTTTAACTCTTCTGGTGAAATTGAGAAAAAAAGTTTGTAGTCAACATTGAGAAAACGTGAGTACGTTTACATGGACACCAATAATCCGATTTTAATACCCTTAAGACAATACTCTGATTAAGAGTCTGCCATGTAAACAGCGATTTTTGATTAATTTAATCAGATTAAGGTCATAATCGAACTAAACAGAAGTCGGATTAAGACATGGAGTATGCCAATTTTAGTCACATTATTTAAGTACAGCACAGACATGTAAACACCTTCGTGTAGGATTTACACAGCATTTTGCGACAGGATAGTCTATACACACACGGCTGTTTGACACTATTCTCTGCACCCACCAAGTCAGTGAAGGACCACAGACACCTGCATCGAGAAATGCAAAGGTTTTTTTTTTTTTCCCATACGCCGTGCGGTTTCAAATTCCATTAAAATAACACTCCTCCAGCAGTTCGCATCCAATAGCTCTCATTTGTCATGCAACAAATGCTCCTGAATGTAAGTGAAAGCCAGCCTACAGTTAAAGTCGACAAATTAAATACGAAACACCCGAAATTACATGTAACTCTAGAGTAAATGTGGATAGTGTGGTGACACAATGACGTTAATCGAATTTTGTGCTATTATAACATGCAAAACCGGATCATGACAAGAACATTCAAGAAGCATCTCATGTAAACACCTTAATCATATTATTGTCTTATTCAGATTAAAGCAAATAATTCTATTACTGATGTCCATGTAAAGGTAGTCAATGTGTACAATTTTATTTGGGATTGCTAAATTCTTATGGAAATACTGAAACACTGAATAAAAGATTTACCTGTATCAGTATGACTAAACTTGTAAAGCAGTTTTGCATTTATATGTTCTCTCATAGTCACTGTCAAGGTGTTGAGGAAACTGAATTTGCACTGAGAAGAGTCTGAAATTTGACATCATGGGTAAGCAAAAAAACCCACAGTCATAATCTATGACTATTAACCACATGCTAAATGTGTTTGACCAAAAGATCAAGGAATTGTTCACACTATAGTTCCTAATATTTATACTTCTGAAGAAAGTCAAATTTCTTTTAGTTTGGCTGGAATAAAAGCAGTTTTTAAAATTTGTAAAAATAATTTTAAGGACAATATTATGAGTCCCCTTTAGAATGTTTTGTTTTTGATTGACTACATGCAGAACAAAACACTGTTATCCAATAACTTGTCTAATTAACCTAGTTAAGCCTTCAAATGTCACTAAGCCAAATACTGGTATTTTCCAAAATAACTAGTAAAATATTATGTACTGTCATTATGGCAAAGAAAAAAATAATTAGGTATAAGACATTTGTTATTGAACTCTTATGTTTAAGAATGTGTTGCAAAAAAAATTAAGTATTATTATAATTATTATTATAAGTATTATTCTAAAATAATAAAATTATAAATATTAATAAATATTCTCTCTTATAAGGAACTCTTGTGAAATATGTTAAAAATGTTCAATTTAACTGCATGTCCATCTATCCTTCTGTTTGTCTGTCTACTTTGCAATAATGCAATGTAAGTACATTGACAGAATTATTCATTAATTAATTCATATATATTATTTTTATTTTCTATTATCTCCTCCTTAAGATAGTTCACCCAAAAATGAAAATTCTGTAAATGTTTTCTTGCTTCAAACCTTTATTTATTTTTTCTGTTTAACACAAATAAAGATATATTTTTAAAAGCTGTTCTTGTAACCATTGTCTTGCATATTACTTGTTTTAATTAGTATGAAAGTAAGTAGTTACAAGTTTTCAGCCTTCTTTAAAATATATTTTATGTTCTACAGAAGAATGAAAGTCATAAGCATTTGGAAACACTTGAGGCAGAGTAAATATTGAGTTTATTTTCATTTTTGGGTGAACTATCTCTAACTCTGTAATTGAATCAGTCTAATTTTCAACCAAATTTGGTCAAATTTGTGACTCTGAATAGACAACACAAGTTTTCATTCACTATCTCATAGGTAATAGAGTGCCTTGGCTGTCAAACAAGGCCATTAAAGAAGAAGATGGTGACACTTGTAGGCAGGAACTGGGACAAAGGAAAAGGAAGAGTGATGAGTCATGCCAAGAGAGTAAGTACAGTTTAACATGTTTGTTGTTTATAAGTTTTCTGTGTGGTTGGATTTCAAACAAATATTATGAATTAATTGCAAGTACACTTCAAGTCAAATCAACGCCAAATCACTGATTTAATTCTAGCAAAAAGCAAAAAACCAAGAGAAGATGCACCATCATCAAGTAAGTGAAACTAAGCTGAATTATTGTACTTGAACATATTAATGTGTCTATGTCTTTAATTTATAATTTGTTAAATGTGTCAAGCTTTTGCTCACAAAAGAGTTAGGTTTTATCATTTTTTTAAATGATATGTTTTTAGCTAAAGTCTTTGCTTTCCCTCTTTTGCTATCAATTTTAGGTACCGATTATCAATTGGAACAAGAAATGAATGAGGTAATTTTAACACATACACAATTGAATTTGAAGTACAGTAGAAGTGCTGTGCAGTATACCTCTCCTCTTTTGTGACAATATTTGAGTCTTTAAATTGTCTTGAAACACTCTCTTTTGGCTCAAGTCACCCTCAAGTATACAAGTATACTCGATTTATTAATCTCTTTTTGATCACAAGACATCTGTTAAGCTCACAATTTTAAAGAATTATAAAGAATTTATTTATAATTATTTAAATACTTTTTTTTATTTATTTACTAATTCAGCAGGATAAAGACATTGAATCAGGATCTAAAAATCAACCAGATCAATATGAAGACATGAGCAAAATCAAACAGAAAAATATCACGCTGCTCTTCAGAAGACTTAATCTCAGTGGTGAACTAAAAGTACAAGATTTCCTGCAGATAACATCATTGTCACTGCAGTGGCCTGAGCCCTGTGAGGAGAAGAACTTAGTTCCAACCTTCATACAGAGACTTGTGATGATGGACTACAGAGCAAGATACATTGCAGTAAAAGAAGAACCGTGTGAGGTGCTCAACACACAAAGGACAACAAGTTTCGATATAAAAGAAAGCGATGCTTTTGAAAAGATTTTCAAGATATCTGCAGTCATTGATGAACCAATGAGGAGGCAGCCTATCCACCCAATGGACATTCAGATGGCTGTGTTTCTCTATGCAGATAATTTCCTTCGGCAGCTCATGGTAACAAAACTCTCACACTGTCAATATGCTCTTCCTCTGCTTGTGCCTAATCCATTCACCCAAGAGATTGAATTTCCCCTGTGGACCTTCAGGCAAATCAAGAAGAGCTGGAAGTCACACAATACCAACATCAGCAAATCCCAGACAATCTGCCAGATTGAGACTCCTTTGGTCGTCTTTATCAGGCTTTCAGCAGTTTTCACATCGAAATCTGAAATAGTTAACAACCTGATCAATGAACGCCATGAAAGTTTCTTTCACAGACACTGCCGTGGAAGCAGCAAGTCCCGCCTGTTGATGGATGGAGTGGTTGAAATCGCCTGGTACTGCCCTTCTGGAGAGAAAACCGATAAATTCACAGACTGCGTAGCCTTCTGTAATCTTCATGGTGATGCACAGACAAATAAGACACAGCTACAAATTCTGACTGAAGAGTCCTCAGTTAATGTCATGCTTTTGCCGAATCTGGATAGGACTGACAAAAGTATGGCAATAGTGGAAGAGCTCTACAAGAGCCCCAAACCTCTCATTTGCCTTCTGACTGAAGATGACTCCAGTGTTACAGAGATGCAGAAAGGAAAATACAAAATTGGTTTGAAAGACCGAAATAAGTCTGATGTGTCTGAAGAAATCAGAAGAACCATCAACGAGTGCCTCTTAAGTACAACATCTACTTTTAAACTCGACAACTTAGTCAGGCACTCTGCAATTAAAGTGGATGAAAATCATGATGAGTGCAGGTATGGGCATCAAGAGGCAAAAAAGATGATGAGAGTACTGGAGAGAAAGGAACTGCCCAAAATTAAAGAAACATTTCTTCCTTGTCAGGGGAAACTGTGGCACGAGTGGTGTCTCAAGAACAAAGAACTACATCGACCTAAAGGGAACAACATTGAAATACATACTAGCCAAAAACAAACAGAAATGCAACAGATTAGAGAGAAGCAGAAAGCACATGGGATCGGTGTGTTTATGAAGATGTTTATTGAAAAACTGAAGTCTGGAAATACGAAGGAGAAGATGTATTTCCTTAAGTGGCTTGGCATCCTTTTGGATGAGCTCACTTCCGAAGATCTCTGCAAGCTTCATCACGAGTATGATGAAACATGGTCAAAAGTGCTGGATTTGAAAAAGAAACATTATAAAACTGAGCAAATGATAGTACAGCAAACACAACTGGAGAACTTGTCTGAAAACCTGAATGCTGCAACATTTGGTTTGGAGCACATACTAAGAGAGATTGGCCAGATTTATGAATCAGGCATTTCGGCGAAGAAAAAGAAAGGATCTGGATGTGAGCTAGATATGAGCTCTCTCCCACATTTTGCTGCAGAGCTCATGATCTCTGGATACCCAATGGAGCTGATGGATGGTGATGCAGCTCATGTTCCTCTGATTTGGGTTCAAGCTGTTTTAGATGAACTTATCAAGCTTCTGGGAGACCAGAGGGTCTTTGTGTTATCAGTTTTGGGGATTCAGAGCACTGGGAAATCCACCATGCTGAACGCCATGTTTGGACTGCAGTTTGCAGTCAGTGCTGGAAGGTGCACAAGAGGAGCCTTCATGCAGCTGGTCAAGTTTTCTGAAGAACTGAAAAGCCAGTTAAACTTTGACTACATTCTTGTTGTTGATACCGAGGGCCTTCGAGCTCTAGAATTGGCTGGCAGATCAACGAGACATCATGACAATGAAATGGCCACATTTGTAGTTGGTCTTGGAAATATGACTCTGATCAATATCTTTGGTGAGAATCCAGCTGAGATGCAGGATATCCTTCAGATTGTTGTTCAGGCCTTCTTGAGGATGAAGAAGGTACGACTGAATCCCAGCTGCATGTTTGTGCATCAGAATGTTGGAGACATCACAGCTGGTGACAAGAATATGGTAGGGAAGAGGCGATTGCAGGAGAAACTTGATGAGATGACCCAACTGGCTGCTAAAGAAGAAGTCTGTGATGCAGAATGCTTTGGTGATGTCATTAAATTTGACATAAAAACTGATGTGAGGTATTTTGCTCAGCTCTGGGAGGGAAGCCCACCAATGGCCCCACCCAATCCATGTTATAGTGAAAATGTACAGGAGCTAAAGAGCAAAATTCTTTTGCATGCTTCAAAATGCAGTGGTGTGACACTAACACAGTTCAAAAATAGAATTGGAGACCTCTGGAATGCTCTTCTGAATGAAAACTTTGTTTTCAGCTTCAAGAATACATTAGAGATTGCGGTATACAGGAAATTGGAGGAGGAATATGCCAAATGGACCTGGACTCTCAGAAGTGCCATGCTAGAGGTTGAAGATAAACTACACAACAGAATCAACAACAGGCAGCTGCATAAAGTTGAGATTAAAAACTTGGAAAAGAAGATATCGGAGACCAATGAAGAGGTAAAAGTTTCAATAAATCAATACTTTGAAAAACATAAAGAAAAGGAAATGCTGATTCAATGGAAATCAAAGTTTCAAGAGAAAATCAAGCACCTTCATAGGGATCTTGTGAGAGATACAAAAAGGAAGTTGGAGAACATTGTCTATCAAAGGGAAACTCTGACCAAACTAGACAAAAGAAAACACTGCATGAGAAAAAACTCCTTGAGAAAAGCAAAGAGCTTGCATTCATTCTTAAGAAAAAGGGTCTTGATGAGAACGAGTTGAAGGTAGAGTTTGATTCAGTGTGGGAAAACTGGGTCTCTCAGTTGGCAGTGGATGTTAGACCTCTTGAAGACATTAACATAGAACAGGACATCATTACTGTCATATCTGAAATTCATGAAGAAGCACTTGTGCATAGCAGATTAAATAAACCTGAAAGCATTAGCCAACTGACTAACTTCACCAAATACTTTAATCCCATCAAAAAGTTCTGGAATGCATTTCGCCAGGCTTCATTTGCCCTTCTACCAGACGAACAGGAGTCCATAAAACAACTGGTTCACGAAATTACTCGTGAAGTTGGAAACCTGGTGAAGTCAAAATCAGTGATGAAGATGGGCTACAACACAAGCTACATTCAAGAAATTGCACAGCTCGTAAAAATGAGCATTGAAACCCATGAGTGCAAAGTCACCAAATACAAATTCAAGAAAGAGTTCACAGTGGATCTGACAATCTTTGCATGCAAACTGGCAGGTGAGAAGTTTGCAGAGCTCCATCAGGTGTTTAGAGAGGCTAATGATCCCATGATTTATTTAGAGAAGAAGAAACCAGAATACTACAGCGTCTTCCAGGCGTTCTGCCGAGGTGCAACATCGGCTGCTGTATTTGGAGCCTTGATTTGTAGTGAGTTGAAAGAGCCCATTCTCCAGAGTGTCTACAACAAGACTGCAAGTGATCTAGCAGGAGAGATGCGGACAAATATTCCAGCGTTCAAAGGCAACAGGTCAAACCTGGAGAAACACATTCTGAAAGCTCTTGCAGAAGAGGAGGACTTTCAAAAGTTTATTCAGTACATACATTTTCCCAGGGAGCAGTTTGAAGACTTCATAAAATCCAAAGTGAAAGCCTTCATAACAGAGGGAAACTCATCAGCTGTGGCAATGATTCAAGGCAACATCAGGCACAAGGAGCAATGTGTCATCACAGCTGCAGAAACGGCAACAGCTCAAGTCTTGGGTAAAGCTGGAGATGCAAACATTTGGCTGGAGATTTTCTCAGACTGTCTGAAGGACGAGCTTGAATACAATAAAGAGCATCTGACTGGGGATTGCTGTCAGGATATCACTGACTTTGAACTTCTGGAGGAGGTTGTGAAAAAAGAGCTTCACCCAATCATTGAAGAGTTGAACCGATGCTTTAAAAAACCCTCTAGTGTCAAAATGGGAAAGTTCAGGAAACCACCAGATGAGATTTTGATTGAACATTTCTGCCATTGCTGCTGGGCCCAGTGCCCCTTCTGTAAAGCCATATGTATAAACACAATGGAGGACCATCCCGGGGATCATATTGTACCTTTCCATCGTAACTGTGGGATCAGAGGGATGATTTACAAAGGTACAACTAATCTTTGCTTGACATTCTGCACATCTTCGGTGGCAAGTGACACAAATCGGTTTTATCCAGATGCTCGAACAAACGAGACAGTTTTGTGGAAGGAATATAGAACGGCAGGTCCCCAGTATGCAAACTGGTGCATCACACCTGATCTCTCAGAGCTGCCATACTGGAAGTGGTTTGTGTGTCGGTTCCAGGCTGAATTGGAAAAGTGGTACAATTACACTTTCGATGGCTGTAGTGAGATCCCAAAGGAATGGAAAACTTACACAAAGGAGCAAGCTCTGGAGAGTCTAGAGAAATACCTGTAAGTTTAAAGAGCCCCTATTTTGCCTTATAAAAGGTCAGATCAACGAGACATCATGACAATGAAATGGCCACATTTGTAGTGTAGTTGAAAATCAACTTTAACTCTTTATTCCCCACAGCCAAATCTCTCTTTTCTCTCTCAAATCTGTCAGTGATTGTCATCTTCCTGTCATTATCAGTCTTGTGATCCCCCGTGGTGCGCTAGTGTCTGAAGAGAAAGGCGTGAACGGAATATAGCTTTACTATATTAAATACATATTTGGTGATGTATCATATCCACGGTGATTAATTTATTTGACCCTGAGTCAACTATTTCATTAAAGAATCAATAGTTTTAAACGTGGCACACTTACAGATTTAAACCTCAGCTAGATGTTTTCATTCACTTAGGGCTGTTACACACTGCATGGAAGGTCATTTTCAAAAACCCATAATAGGGGCTCTTTAATCACTGCCTTAAACATGTAAAGTGTTTCTAGCTTTTACAGTTTTTAAAGGATCCGGAAAGGTCCAAATTAATTTTTTCTCATGTTTTGTGAAGGGCCTGTTTATAAGGCATGCATAATGCCAGTTATTTCATATTAATTGTGATACAGAGATGATTGTGTGTTATTTTCCTTTTATGTTCAAGGTTTTTGGTTGTCTTTTTTAGTTCTTGCCTACACAACCGTAGTTTATTATTAACATTTTAATCTTTATCTTCTTAATAGCATTCCAATGAAATGACACTGCATTGTTAATTAAAGTCATATTCACAACATTTTGTATTTTGAAAATAATAGAATTAAAGCAACATTTTATTTGATTAATGTTTCATAGAGTAATTATTTAAGAGCATTCTGTTGTTGTTTGCGAATGACAATAATTTGACAGTGTTAAAGAGTTTTAAAATACGGTAACATGTTACATACAGTGCTCAACATAATTGAGTACACCCTATTTTGAAAATAAATATTTGTATCCATTTCTCAGTGAATAAAGGCAATGTATTTTGGTGAATTTAAACCAAACGGATTTATTAAACAGATATATTTATTAAAATAATATTTTAGCCTCAAAACATATTTAGAAATAGAAAGATAATACGATTAAAGTCAAGCAAAATATTGCAAAAAACAAAATACAACCTACAAAATTTCTACTAATTTTTTCTATTTTTTTTGCTTCTCTTGATTTTTTCCTCTTTTTTAAAATTGTATTTAATATTTTTCTATAACATATAAATTTGGGTGTATTAGTTTTTGGACCATTATCGTAAGTTATTTTGTTAGATAAGCTCCAGATTTGGCTTCAGTACTGACTAATCTAATGTATATGCACAAATATAATACTGTAGAGCTTCCTATTAAAAATATGAATTTAAAAGATAGATTTGTGAGGGGTGTACTCATATGCTGGGCACTGTACATGGTCATTCATGGGAAGGTTTGCATTTTAGCTTTGTACGAATGGGTTGCAAATGTGATGTTGCATTTTCACTGTCAAACATGACCAAAAAAATGAATATAATTAGTATTGTCTTAATATAAAATGCAGCAAATGGATAAACATATCCTAAACTGTCCTATATGGTGTGACTGCCTCAAGCATACAGCTTATTATTCATTCAATACAACTCTTATAAATGAAAAACAGTAAATTGTAAAAATCATTAATAATAACTTAGGCTCGTGGGTATTTTAGTAAATGTATCAAGTGGTACAGCACTTGATACGTTTTGTCACTGAAAGCCAAATCCTCTGGTGTAACGTTCATTCATTCATTTTCTTTTCGGCTTAGTCCCTTCATTAATCTGGGGTCGCCACAGTGGAATGAACCTCCAACTTATCCAGCATATGTTTTACGCAGCGTATGCCCTTCCAGCTGCAACCCATCACTGGGAAACACCCATACACATTCATACACTACGTGTGGTTTATTTATAAACTAATTTCGAGAGGATTACGTGCTTATGATCAACACGGCTGGCTCCTCATTAGCTCCGTAATGTGACCCATCAGACAATTACGGAAGCATTATAAATAACAAGAGTTTTTCACTCCAGTTATCTTCGTCTTGAAGCTTCCCCCTCCTTCCACCCCTACTTCCTCCCCCTTTTTTCCGATAGGGCGACACGGTGGCTCAGTGGCTAGCACTGTTGCCTCACAGCAAGAACACCGCTGGTCCAACCTCCTATCAGGCTGGTTGGTGTTTCTGTGTGGAGTTTACATGTTCTCCCCGTGTTCGCGTTGGTTTCCCCCGGGTCCCCCAGTTTCCTCCCATCGTCCAAAAAACATATACCATAGCAATAGATTAAACCAAATTATCACCGAAAACAACCCTAGTTTACACTTATCACGCGGCGACAAGCAGGGGAGTTCTCGAGACCTACCTGAGCTCGAACTCCCCTCTCGCCCTTCTAACGGGAGGGAGCCCCGGGCTCGAGGATATTACGAGCTTAGGGCTCTCTCCCGGGACAGCATGCCAAATACGCTTTATTGATTATCAGCTAAGTGTGAACTCTTGAAGGACAATTTAACTTACCCAATTCGCATGTCTTTGGACTTGTGGGGGAAACCGGAGCACCCGGAGGAAACGCACACGAACACAGGGAGCCAGGGCTTGAACCAGTGACCTTCTTGTTGTGAGGCGATTGTGCTACCCACTGTGCCACCGTGCTGCCTCTGGTGTAACACTATATACTAATTTTAAATCAGCAATTCCACTGAAGTATTAGTTGAAGAACCCCATTCAAGATCATGTTACTGAAGCACCATGTGAAGCCACCAACATGCTCCTATTAAGTTTGTCTCAAAATGTTTTCACATATTAATTTGTTTTTGAACCACTACAAAACACCTTTGGTGTGACACCCCATTTATTGAAAACTGACAACAAGTCTGGCAAGTCATAGAGAAATTATTCATAATTTCACATAAAATAAATAGCACTTAATGAAGATAAGGGTACGACAATGAAGATATATCACTCTCATGCTATTTATATATTATTAAGAGTTATTTTTCGTAATTTTTGCTGTCACACCATAAGACATATTTAAGTTACAATTCAGTAAAAACGATAAGAAAAATACAGTGAAAGAATTGATAAAGTCAGTGGCCCTTTATATAATCTCAAACATCAGACTTAAAACTACATATACACTGTAAACCCCAAAAGGTTAAGGTAACTCAGACCGTTTAAGGAATTCAATTGGAACAAACTATTTAAGTTCAAAAACTAATCCTAATGAGTACTGTGAACTTAATCCATTTGAGTAAAGGAAGCAATTTGAGCACAGTAAAACCCAATAAATGAAAAGAACTCAAACCAACTACTGTAAAACACAATTTGAGTTAAACTAATCTATAGGAGTACTGCGAACTTACTCCATTTAAGTTGAAGTAATGAGGTATTTAATTAACTCATCACCTTCAACACTGAGTTCAAAACTCTTTTCAAATGAGTAGAATTAACTTTCAGTACATTTTGAGTTAACTACACACATTTCATTTGATAAAGTTGACTGCTGGGTTTTACAGTGTATTTATCAATTTTGTTGTAAAAAAAAATGATGTTTTAACAAAAAACCCAAACATTTTTACTGCCTATTTCTCAACTACTCATGTAGAAATTATGACAGTAAAAAGTTTTTATGAATGCGCTTATTAAAACATTTAATTTAACCAGCAACCAGTCAAACCTGAAAAATGCATTCGGTAGATATAGATTATCGCACACAGAGCATTACATTATCTTCATTAATCACAGGAAAATTCTGAAAAACTGTTGAGTTATTGAATAATCTGTGATTTTGTTACAGATGCAGGGGTTCTGGTGAGATTTACAGTCAGAGTTCTGCTTTTTTGTGGCTTTTCTGCCCGTCTCCGTGCATCTTCCTCTTCCACCCTCCACAGCTCACACTTTTTCCTCTCTAACTCCCCTTCATCCTCAAAGTTCTCCTCCAGCTCTCTCAGCTTCCGTGCTATCTCCTCATGCCTCTCCTCCAGAATCTTCTCTTGTTTTTCGCGTATCTTCCTCTCGGAGGCCGGGTAAAATGACGTTGTGTAGCAGCTTCTGCCGTTGACAGCCACCAAGGTGTCGATCTTTTCCAGAAGTTTGCTCACCTGCTCAAAGTTTTCAGTGTTCTTGTTATTGAAGAACACGAATCCACCGCTGCATGTGCGGATAAAGTCTCTAAGATCCTTGTCCGAGCTGGCGATCACATCATTTGGCGTTTTCCCTTCCAGTCGATCTCCATGTGTGAACAGAACAATGGTGTAATTCCAAACGCTCTTCCCAAACATGTTTTGGATTAATTTATGCATGTTTTTGTCCTCATTGGTCAAGTTCCCCACTGGTAGAACCAGCAGAAACACGTGTGGTCCTGGTTTATACAGAGAGACAGATTTTAAGATCTCCCTGGTCACCTCCTTCTCCATTCGACTGGTTTTAATCAATCCTGGCGTGTCTACTATGACCACAGTTCGGCCGTTGATGTTTCCAGTTGCTCTTTCACAGAACTGTGTGACCCTGCTCAGCTGCATGTCTGTGTTGAAGGCGTTCCACTTTAAAATGGTGTTTCCAGTTGAGCTTTTTCCAGATCCTCTTGCTCCCACCAACATGATGCGCAGTTCATCTGCTTCAGCTGGAAGAAGATCATGCACGGTATGTTGAGATTTTAAACTTGCCAGAAAATATTAAAGCAATAGTTAACCCAAATATTTAAATCATGAGCTCATCCTCATATCTGTTCAAACCTGTTTACATTTGGTTTTATGGAATGTAAAGTATCTTTTTTGTGTTTCAAGGAAGAAAGTAAGTTATATAGGGTGGAACATGTCAAGAGCAACAACTTTAATGATAAGTGAAGTTTTACAAACAAATTTTGAGAGGAGCATGTGATATGATTGATCGCAGCTGTTATCTCATCTGTAATCAGTAATAATCCAATCAGATTGATCTGAATGTACAATAAATATACCGATTTCGCCTTACTACCTCATCTTTGTTTTGGAAAAATCCCCCTTCCACCCCATCTCCTCCTTTTCTACCTGATTTCAGACCCCCTTATATGCTTATTGAGCGGGAGCCCTGGGCTCAATTATCTTCGAGCTCAGGGTTGTCTCCTGGGACAGCATGCCAAACCATAGTGTCAAGCAATATCAAAGTGTGAACTCTTGAATGGTAATTTTAACCAGCAACAAAGTCAAACCTGAATAATGCATTATATCATATATACTCTAAGTATACTCTAAAATAACATAAATTATTTTCCAAAAACTAAAAACTTTCATTTATTTATTTTGTAACTGCCTTGTAATGGAGCATCCTAACCAATTTTCAATAGAAATGAGACCCCCTAGTTTTTGCAAGTTTTTTTTTTGTTGTGATTTTTCATGATAAAATTGACTGGTTTTGAGGTGGTAATTCCCAGAAATTTGCGAACAATTTTGTGATAAAAAAAAACGGACCATCAAAATAAAGTGTGACCAAAAAAATTAAAAATAAAATAAATAAATAAAAATATCCTGTTAGGTAGCCTACTATGACACAAATGATAACAATTAAGCTTTATTTTGGTCTCTTGTTAAAACAAGATCTAAAACAGATCTAAAACTGTAGGGATTAAGCCAAAGGAAGGTTGTATAACTCTTATTTCACGATCTTACTTCCTCTTACTCTGATTTTACTCCCCGAATCATCTGACATCATGTACCTCACTCAGAACTTACATTAGGGCTTCCCCTACTATAACACACCTAAAACATGGAGTACCATAAAACTCTTCAATGGCAGGGTAGCATTTTCTCTCATCAACAGCAGGGAAAGAGTGAAGTGAAATCATTTATCGATATGATGCACATCATAATACCAGCCATTCATGTAAAGCACCAATAATGTCCTTCAATTTGGTCACGTCCAGCAGCCATCATCCTTGAACCAATATCCATCATTGTAAGCTGCTTGCATTTTTGTCTGTTCCACTGCTCCATTTGTTAGATGTTTTCTCACACTTTCTTTTACAGTCTGAAGTGCGTCAAACACACAAAACGCCATGTTATTCACTTGATTTGCGCCACAGGATGTCTAATCGCCTCTTTGGATTGACTTCACATGTAAATCACTCAAGCTTCATCCGCGTCTGCTCACTGCACAGGCTGCAAAACATCCCATATAATGTAATGATTGTGAGGGTGCAGATGAAACATAACTTTTCGAGAGACACTCAAATACATTTTGTGCGCTGTGAAGGCAACGTCTATAAATCACATAAAACAATTAATTGCTAAACTGAAATAAATGTCATTTGATAATATATATTTTTTAATTAAATGTTTTATGAGATTATTTCGCGTTTAAATTAAGAATTTTTCAGGATCTGAAAAAATTGCGACTTTTTGTTGACTTTGCGTTAGATTAAGTGATCATGGAATCACGAAAAACAAGGGGGTCTGAGAAATATTAGCAATTCTAATGCTTAATACAGTAATAAGCATAAAAGTGCACATACTGTAGTTCATTCTCAATTAAATTCAAAATACATAAAATTTAAGTTCTGGATTTTTACGAGAGCACCTCATGAAGACTTTTTAACTTCTAAGAGTTTCAGGGATGTTTTATCTTTAAAATGCTGTCTAGCATTTTTTAACAAAAAGCACATGACTTTGCAAAACCTTGCTTGTTTCAGATTCTGAGCATGCTTGGTATCCAGATCTGACGTGTTTGATTATTTATCTTGTTTTTGGCATTTGCTGTTTTGGATTTACAGCACTGATTGGAATGATTTCATATGCAATGGTTGTAGTCTACCTTTATTAGACTTTAAATTCTAAAGCACTAAAAATAATACACCCACCGAATCTCCATAGAACATTTATTCATTTTTCTCTTTGAGATAATTTATATCATGCTTACCGGTCAGTGAGGGTGATTTTGAATTCGCTTTTAACTCTCGAATGTCTAAAAAAAGATGAATAATGATTATATGTATATACAGGGTGTGTTTTGAATACACATGAATTGATTTCATTGTTTATTCCTCTTACCTTGCAAGATTGGAGATCTTGAGTTTATTCTTACATTTTCGTACAGTTCATCAATCTCAGCTGTTGAAAATGAGTAGGTGCATTATTATCGTAGTTCTAAACTTTAAGTGAAAGTATTATCAGAAGGATTTGGATTTTAATGAATTGCTTCACACTTGATGTATACTAAATCAAGAACTCACAGCTCAGTGACGAGTCCAGCTCAAAGGTGCTTTCTTTCTCTACTTCAGTCTTCAGACTGTCCCACAGCTTCTCATCCGAAGTCATCTTTCTGTATAAGAGAAATCTTTGACACCCAAACTCAGTTCCCTGTTATGCTGTTTTATTTCAGCATGCATACTATGACATATAAAGAAAAGATACTTACTATGGTCAGCAAGCCGATGTTTATGATGCAGATCCACAGACAAAGTATTAAGTGCTTCAATCAGAGTTCCTTTAACATTGAATGACCGTAAATCCAGTTTAACCAGTACCTGTATGGTCCATTCAAACCCAATGAGAAGTCTTCTGTCTATCTTCTAACAGGCATTTACAGGAGTAGATGATAAGGAGTGAAACATATATCAGTTAAACAAATAACTTCAGTGGTTTAAAGAATGAAGACATAGTTATGACTGATTCTACTGATTTCTCCTCACAGATTTCATCCACTTTAACTCGCTCGTGGTTTTCGGACACATTTGTGGTCTGTGTTATTTGCAGTGAATTTCCGTATTGCATGTGTTGTAAGAATTTGTGTGCCTGCGTGTTTTTAGTTTGTTAGCTTTTTTCTAATTGCATATGTTTTAATAACTTGCAGTGCGTTTGAGCTCCGTTGGCCACCGTATTGAACAATGGACCTAAAATGAACAATTTCCATTTTCAGACCCCCATGTGTAGGTAAATGGGCGAAACACATACATGTTTTTGTGTAAATTGCACTTAGTGCTCTACTTTTAAAACATTCGCAAAGTCTCCTTTGTATTTTTTTTTTAACCCCGAATGAGCTTTAGTCATTTGATTTGAGTAAATACAATCAAGAGCTTGTTTAGGATTTTAGAATAATTAAAGTGTTTGTTTATAAATTAAACCAAATGTTTCTTTTTTAATTTGATCTCGTCAAATGTGATGGTGTGTCAGGATGTGACTCTTCAGGAAGGGCATACTGAGATAACACCTGCGAGTTTGACAATTCATCAACAAAGCACATGCACATCAAGCAGGGTTATCTCTGCATGCCATCTGTTCAGATTCTCAAAACATGATTTTCATCGCTTCGTTTCAGAACTCATATATTTAATGACGCTAACATTAAGTATGTTAGCGTATAAATAACCTCATAATCCAACATCGTAAATAAGATCATAAAATAAAAATGAGTCATTTACTTTTTAATCATGAAAATAAATGTGGCTGATGCAATGATTGAATGGCCGTCTGAATGGCATAGGCAAGGCAAGGCAAGGCAAGTTTATTTATATAGCACATTTCATACACAGTGGCAATTCTACAAAACTACAAACTGCATACTACAAAACTGCAGTATTTTAGTCTTAAGCAGAACATTAATAAAGATATTGCTTTAAAGCTGATACTGTGTTTCTTGGTGATTGATTAACTATGCCAACCACACTTTAAGAGTGAAAATAATAAACAGGCAACTCACCAATGACCACTGTTTTATCAAAAAATCCAGTTTAGGATTTCAACTTCTTTAATGTTCTACTAAGGAAAACATAAGCTATATTTTGGATGGCCTGAGGATGGTTAATTTAAAGGGATGCGTCACTCAAAAATGAAAACGTAATCATTATTTTCTCTCCCTCGAATGGTTCAAAACCTTTAAACGTTTCTTTTTTTCTGTTGAAGACAAAATAAGATATTTCGAAGAGCTGCAATTGTATTTGTCCCATAGCATTTGTTTTCCATAGTAGTGAAAAGAAATAATATGGCAATCAATAAGAATTTTCTTATTGAAGAAATATCTTCTTTTGTCTTCAACAGAAGAAAGAAACTCAAACAGATTTGGAACAAGTAAAGGATGACTAAACAATGACCGAACTTTCAGTTTTGGGTGAACTATCCCTTTAACAGTAATTTTTTTTTTTTTTTTGAGGGGGGATCGGGGCAATTCTTTCCTCTGCAGGAACTGTTGCATTTCAGTCCATTTGTAGTCAATTTTCGTAACCAGTAGAGGGCAGTGTAGAGTGTGGTGTAAATATTCATTCATTCATTTTCTTTTCGGCTTAGTCCCTTTAATAATCCAGGGTCACCACAGCGAATGAACCACCAACTTATCCAGCACATTTTACGCAGTGGATGCCCTTCCAGCTGCAACCCATCTCTGGGAAACATCTATATACACTCATTCACACTGATACATTAAGGACAATTAGCTTACCCAATTCACCTGTACCGCATGTCTTTGGACTGTAGGGGGAAACTGGAGCACTCAGAGGAAACACAAGCGAACGCAGCGAGAACATGCAAACTCCACACAGAAATGCCAACTGACCCAGCCGAGGCTCAAACCAGCAACCCTCTCGCTGTGAGGCGACAGCACTACCTAGCATTTACAGCGAGGGAATGGCATCTGATGCGGTACAGAGTTTGTTGTTGTCTTAGAAATAAGATATATTGATTACATAGTATATATATTATTTACATAATGCTTTCAGCATATTATAACAGCTTTTCATCCAGTGATGAGCACAGTTATTTGGCAAAATTAATGTTAAAGTGAGTGGCGTTTGACTGACAGATCCATTTGCGATAGCACCCTCCCAATGGATATTGGATAAGACAAAATGACCAAGCATCCAGCCCAAAATATACAATCTCATTGAAGCTCCAAGTGTTTTTACAAGAGAGAAGGTAAAGGCCTACAAGTCTTTGGATGCCTACAGTGTTGTTCTGCGTGGTCATGTGCAAGAAATAATGTTCCATGATTACCAGATTTAAAACTTTGTAGTGCTAAAAATCGAGGTTATGCCTAGCCAAAGTCAAGGAAAGATAACAGAGGTATACAAGGCCTGGGTAATCATTAACAAGCAAAACAACTGCATTCTGACAGCGAACTGCACCTGTACAGCAGGGTATGTGAACTTACACTTTTATATTCATTCTTAGCATTCAGTGTCCGCAGTTTAATTAACCTTATTTAACTGTTTTTGCTGAAATCATTGCTGCAATCAAAAACGAGTAATATGTATGATTCAGCATAGCGTGAACTTACCTGATATAACATGAGAACTGCAGAGTCCAGCATTTTTAATTAGGTCCTCACTCCATTCAGCTCCCTGTTAGCCAAAGACATTTTCTGTTTTTGGACTTTGAATTTGGCATCCTGCCGCACAACACGGCATGTTTGCTATTGCAACCGGTCTGTTTTTTCACCGGGATCCCCGTGCGACGTCATGTGTGACGTAGGTTGATGATTCCTCTATAGTGACAAGTAGGCCATGAAGCTATAGAGGAACAAGAGAGAAAAAGGTCTCTGGCTTGTATCTGTGTCACACTGTGCAGCAACCGATGTTCCCGCCCTGTTAAAAAAACTGCTTAAACCAGCCTAAGCTAGTTGGCTGGTTGTAGCTGGTCAACCAGCCTAGTTTTAGAGGTGTTTTGGCCATTTCCAGCCTGGTTTAAGCTGGACAAAACTGGTTTTGGCTGGACTCCCAGCCTGGCTAGGTTGGTCAAGCTGGTTTTAACTGGTCATTTGGCTGGAAACCAGCCTGGAAATGGCCAAAACCCCTCTAAAACCAGGATGGGAGAGTAACTGTCGGACCTGTGCTTTGCAAGGAGTAAAATTGTCTAAACACACAGTACCAGTCTAATGTTTGGGATCAGTACGATTTTGGTAACACTTTACAATAACAGTACATGAATAATGATGAGTTAATTTGTAAACTAAACATTACTTTATGAACTAATGATGAGTTAATGCATGTGCTAATCATGAACTAACTTTAACTACAATATGAGTTCACGTGTGAACAACGGCTATCTTAATTACTTGTTATGATTGTTTGTTAATTAATATATTAATTATTATCACATTAGTTTATGCTTAATTTAACCATCATTAACTCATGAGCTGTTAATATATAATTATGTCTTGACTACTAGAGCACATCATCATTAATCCATTCTTAACTACTCATGAACTCCTTTTATCCATTCAATACAGTATATACAGCTATGAAGCGCATGTTTGTATCATCAATAAGTAAGACTGCTGGTAAAACTGATATATAAAACATGACACAGAGAGGTAATTTGATAAAAAAAAATAACATTATTATTGCTATTTAGTGTGTTTACAGTGTACTTCCTGTTCTTTATTGTGTACAATATAAAATTCTTCTATTAACTTACAAAGCTCTTCACTACCTGGCACCCGATTACCTCTCTGATCTTCTTCACTGGTACACTCCTCGGCTCTCACTGAGATCTTCTGCGGCTGAACCATTATAAGTTCCAAATTTTAAGATAAAGTCATTTGGTGGCAGGGCCTTTAGCTGCATAGCACCACAGTCATGGAGTTCCCTGCCATTAGATATTCGTCAGGGGGACCTTATTTCCAATTTTAGATCCCAGGATAAAACTTTTCCGTTCAGGACTGCTTTTAATGATTTTCTGGTTTAACATTGTTTAGTATTCTTGTATTTTATGATTTACCTGTGATATATTGAAAGGTGTCATTGAGTGCTTTGAAAGGCGCCTATAAATTAAAGGTATTATTATTGTTAATAAAGTTATGTATAGTTTAAAACATCATTATTCATGCACTGTTAGTGTTAGGTGTTACCACGTTTTTTTAATGTGTATTGTGCTCACCAATGCTACATTTATTTGATCAAAAATACAATAGAAAATTCTGAAATACTATAACAAATTTTTAATAACTGTATTCCTATATAATGTGGTTTACATTTCAAATTGTACAGAGTCTCTTTATTAAAAAATTGCCGCAACAAAAGACAGGAAGTGCTCTATGATGATGGAATAAGCTGAGCATGTTGTCAAACTGGTGTCGTTCAAATACTCTGGCATGTAAACATTAATTACGGGATGTTCAAAAGAAAGAGGAAATCTCAGATGAGGAAATTACACTTACAGCTGAAACATAACAGGAACGACAAACAGCAGTTTTACAGCTGTTGGAGTCTGGCCAGCACGATTTAGGTTTCTGCTTGTTTAAAGAAAACAATATGGATAAATTATTTGTGGTGAATTAGAACTGATAGTTTAGTAGAATCACTACACAAATTATCATATACTGTAAAAAATATATGATCAATTTGTCATGACAGCTGATGGATTCGGATTTCTGCCTTCCAATCCGTCCCAGCATAGATCAATGTTTACCCTTTTTCTCATGACTTTATTAATATGATTATTTGAATAAGTATTTACTTTGAATGATTTTGACTAATAAATAAGTTAACACACTGCTTAATTTAAGAATGTTCAGTGTCCTTGCTCCTCTTTTTTCTCTATTTTAACTCTATTTTTAGGAGCCACCAAACTGGGTCAGAGGTCATGGAGACCTCGAGTGGAACTGAAACAACGATTTTCCTTTTTATTCAAGGTAAACTTTGTGTAGTAAGAATATAGCAGTCTAAATACTGTTTATACCAGTTTTAAACTAATTTGATAAGACAGCTGAGAGTACGAAGAAACAACCTTGGGTTTTTATAACAGATTGTGTCTTGCGTGTGTATATGCATCCAATGGGTCAGTTCTACAGGTCTGAGACCAGCTCTTAATTGTCTACGGGCGACTTGACCCAAGCCTCTTGTCACCAACCCTATCTGTATTCAAATACGACCCACATTGACGTACATATTTAGAATTGTCAATGTTTGTTTTAACTAATCAGAACCTGTTACCTGAATCACACCTTTTCTGGTCTTGTGTAGAGAGTATGATTGTTATTGATTTTGTAACTGTAAGCAGAGTAGCCTAGGAACTCTGCGAGTGTTAAAGCTGGCTTCTGCTGATGAAACTGCAAACTATCTTCTTCATTTTGATGGCATCTCCGATTTTGAGTCTTCTCTTCATCTGACAGACTGGTCATTCTTTGGATTAAAACTGTAAATTATCCCTACACAGCATATGTTTTTAGTTCATTGTAACTTATTAAATGAAGTTAATCATGTTCTAACTTAATTTTATAAGTTACGCAAGCTGTTTTAAGTAATTTACCGTGATATAAGTTCAATGGACTCATAAGATTAATTTGATTCAACTTAAAAATTTATGGCAACCAGGATTTTTTTTTTTTTACAGTGTAGTTGATTTAGTTGATTGAAAATGATCACATTAACATTTGAATATTTTTTTGGTAAACACAAAAACAAACAAACAACAAAATCGAATGTTTGATGTCTTTTTTTTTACATTAAAAGATAGACAACAGTTAGGATACATATTTACTGCTCAAGAAATGTTTTATTATCATTATCAGTGTTGATAAAGGCTACAATTCTTTAAAGATTCTTTGCTGAATAGATAGTATAAATAGTTATGGTGGCTTGAAAAGCCAGCATATTGTTATCTATCTTAAACTTATTATTATTCTTCTTCTTCTTCTTCTGAGACTAATTTCTAAGTGTATCTCCTCCTAGGCCTTTCAAGCTACATACTTCAAACTTTCGTCAAACCTTCAAACTGGTCTGACTCGGGTTGCTATATCTTTTCTAACTGATCCGACCTTGGGTTTTCCGAAAAACGACCCAGAAAAATCCCAAAAGTCCCATTGACTTAACATTGGGTCAAACTTTGTGAGCTCATAACTCTGCATCAGACTGTCCTACAGACTTCTTACTGGACTCATTTAACTCAGTCTAGCCAGCAGCCAATAACTGATGACTTTTTAACTTACTAGCCACTCCCTAGCAACCACTTACAGCACCCTAGCAACTGTCCCATACACTTCCATTGTAAAAGACTCCCATTGACTTAACATTGGATCAACCTTTGTGAGCTCATAACTCTGCATCAGACTGTCCTACAGACTAGAGTCTGGCCTCATTCAACTCAGTCTAGCCAGCAGCCAATCACTGATTACCTTTAAACTTACTAGCCACTCCCTAGCAACCAATTTCAGCACCCTAGCAACTGTCCCAGAGACTGTGACTAGCTATTCTAACACACGCTAACAGTTTTAACATCCTACTGACATGCTAATCTTGCTAGAAAGGTGCTAGCAACACAATAGTGACATGCTAGTCATGCTAGTAACATGCTAATTCATGCTAGAATCATGCTAACAACATGCTAATTCATGCTAGAAACAAGCTGATTCATGCTAGAATCATGCTAGTAACATGCTAGTTACATGCTAATTAATGCTAGAATCATGCTAGTTACATGCTAATTCATGCTAGAAACATGCTAATTCATGCTAGAATCATGCTAACAACATGCTAATTCATGCTAGTAACATGCTAATTCATGCTAGAAACATGCTAGTAACATGCTAGAATCATGCTAGTAACATGCTAATTAATGCTAGAAACATGCTAGTAACATGCTAATTCATGCTAGTAACATGCTAATCCATGCTAGAATCATGCTAGTAACATGCTAATTCATGCTAGAATCATGCTAGTAACATGCTAAATCATGCTAGAATCATGCTAATAACATGCTAATTCATGCTAGAATCATGCTAGCAACATGCTAATTCATGCTAGAATCATGCTAGTAACATGCTAATTCATGCTAGAATCATGCTAGTAACATGCTAATTCATGCTAGAATCATGCTAATAACATGCTAATTCATGCTAGAAACATGCTAATTCATGCTAGAATCACGCTAATAACATGCTAGAAACATGCTAGAAACATGCTAGCAACATGCTAATTAATGCTAGAAACATGCTAATTCATGCTAGAATCATGCTAGTAACATGCTAATTCATGCTAGAAACATGCTAGTAACATGCTAATTCATGCTAGAATCTTGCTAGTAACATGCTAATTCATGCTAATAACATGCTAATTCATGCTAGAAACATGCTAGTAACATGCTAATTCATGCTAGAATCATGCTAGTTACATGCTAATCCATGCTAGATTCATGCTAGTAACATGCTAATTCATGCTAGAATCATGCTAGTAACATGCTAATTCATGCTAGAATCATGCTAATTCATGCTAGAATCATGCTAGTAACATGCTAATTCGTGCTAGAATCATGCTAGTAACATGCTAGAAACATGCTAATAACATGCTAATTCATGCTAGAATCATGCTAGTAACATGCTAATTCATGCTAGAAACATGCTAGTAACATGCTAATTCATGTTAGAAACATGCTAGTAACATGATAATTCATGCCAGAATCATGCTAGTAACATGCTAATTCATGCTAGAAACATGCTAGTAACATGCTAATTCATGCTAGAAACTTGTTTGTAACATGCTAATTCATGCTAGAATCCTGCTAATTCATGCTAGAATCATGCTAACAACATGCTAATTCATGCTAGAATCATGCTAGTTACATGCTAATTCATGCTAGAACCATGCTAGTTACATGCTAATTCATGCTAGAAACATGCTAGTAACATGCTAATTCATGCTAGAAACATGCTAATTCATGCTAGAAACATGCTAGTAACATGCTAATTCATGCTAGAAACATGCTAATAACATGCTAATTCATGGTAGAAATATGCTAGTAACATGCTAATTCATGCTAGTAACATGCTAACAACATGCTAATTCTTGCTGGAATCATGCTAGTAACATGCTAATTCATGCTAGAAAAATGCTAGTAACATGCTAATTCATGCTCGAATCATGCTAGTTACATGCTAATTCATGCTAGAATCATGCTAGGAACATGCTAATTCATGCTAGAATCATGCTAGTAACATGCTAATTCATGCTATAATCATGCCAGTAACATGTTAATTCATGCTAGAATCATGCTAATAACATGCTAATTCATGCTAGAATCATGGTAGTAACATGCTAATTCATGCTAGAATCATGCTAGTAACATGCTAATTCATGGTAGAAACATGCTAGTAACATGCTAATTCATGCTAGAATCATGCTAGTTACATGCTAATTCATGCTAGAATCATGCTAGTAACATGCTAATTCATGCTAGAATCATGCTAGTAACATGCTAATTCATGCTAGAATCATGCTAATTTATGTTAGCAACTGCCTAGCAACCACTCATAATACTTTAGCAACTGCCTAGCAACCACCTAGCAACACCTTAACAATGACCTAGAATACCATAGCATCCGCCTAGCAACAACTTAGCAACCACCTAGCAACCACCTAGCAACACCTTAGCAACCACCTTGCAACACCTTAGCAACAACCTAGCAACACCTTAGCAACCGCCTAGCAACACCTTAGCAAGCACTTAGAACAACCTTGCAACTGCCTACCAAGAAACATGCCAATCTATACTAGAAACATGCTAACATAAATGTACTTATCTATGCCGACTGTTTCAAACTTCATAAAAACTGCTTCAGTTATTTACACTTTAAAACGACTTCAAACTTTTAGACTCTGCTTTTCAAGCCACCATAAAGTTTGTCCTCAAACTTTAATATCTAGTTATGGTGGCTTGAAAAGCCAGCATATTGTTATCTATCTTAAACTTATTATTATTCTTCTTCTTCTTCTTCTGAGACTAATTTCTAAGTGTATCTCCTCCTAGGCCTTTCAAGCTACATACTTCAAACTTTCGTCAAACCTTCAAACTGGTCTGACTCGGGTTGCTATATCTTTTCTAACTGATCCGACCTTGGGTTTTCCGAAAAACGACCCAGAAAAATCCCAAAAGTCCCATTGACTTAACATTGGGTCAAACTTTGTGAGCTCATAACTCTGCATCAGACTGTCCTACAGACTTCTAACTGGACTCATTTAACTCAGTCTAGCCAGCAGCCAATAACTGATGACTTTTTAACTTACTAGCCACTCCCTAGCAACCCCTTACAGCACCCTAGCAACTGTCCCATAGACTTCCATTGTAAAAGACTCCCATTTACTTAACATTGGATCAACCTTTGTGAGCTCATAACTGCATCAGACTGTCCTACAGACTAGAGTCTGGCCTCATTCAACTCAGTCTAGCCAGCAGCCAATCACTGATTACCTTTAAACTTACTAGCCACTCCCTAGCAACCAATTTCAGCACCCTAGCAACTGTCCCAGAGACTGTGACTAGCTATTCTAACACACGCTAACAGTTTTAACATCCTACTGACATGCTAATCTTGCTAGAAAGGTGCTAGCAACACGATAGTGACATGCTAGTCATGCTAGTAACATGCTAATTCATGCTAGAATCATGCTAACAACATGCTAATTCCTGCTAGAAACAAGCTGATTCATGCTAGAATCATGCTAGTAACATGCTAGTTACATGCTAATTAATGCTAGAATCATGCTAGTTACATGCTAGAAACATGCTAATTCATGCTAGAATCATGCTAACAACATGCTAATTCATGCTAGAAACATGCTAGTAACATGCTAATTCATGCTAGAAACATGCTAGTAACATGCTAGAATCATGCTAGTAACATGCTAATTCATGCTAGAAACATGCTAGTAACATGCTAATTCATGCTAGAATCATGCTAGTAACATGCTAATCCATGATAGAATCATGCTAGTAACATGCTAATTCATGCTAGAAGCATGCTAGTAACATGCTAATTCATGCTAGAATCATGCTAGTAACATGCTAATTCATGCTAGAAACATGCTAGTAACATGCTAATTCATGCTAGAAACATGCTAGTAACATGCTAGAATCATGCTAGTAACATGCTAATTCATGCTAGAAACATGCTAGTAACATGCTAATTCATGCTATAATCATGCTAGTAACATGCTAATCCATGCTAGAATCATGCTAGTAACATGCTAATTCATGCTAGAAGCATGCTAGTAACATGCTAATTCATGCTAGAATCATGCTAGTAATATGCTAATTCATGCTAGAAACATGCTAGTAACATGCTAATTCATGCTATAAACATGCTAGTAACATGCTAATTCATGCTAGAATCATGCTAGTAACATGCTAATTCATGCTAGAATCATGCTAGTAACATGCTAATTCATGCTATAATCATGCTAATAACATGCTAATTCATGCTAGAAACATGCTAATTCATGCTAGAATCATGCTAATAACATGCTAATTCATGCTAGAAACATGCTAGTAACATGCTAATTCATGCTAGAATCATGCTAGTAACATGCTAATTCATGCTAGAAACATGCTAGTAACATGCTAATTCATGCTAGAATCATGCTAGTAACATGCTAATTCATGCTAGAATCATGCTAGAAACATGCTAATTCATGCTAGAAACATGCTAGTAACATGCTAATTCATGCTAGAATCATGCTAGTTACATGCTTATCCATGCTAGAATCATGCTAGTAACATGCTAATTCATGCTAGAATCATGCTAGTAACATGCTAATTCATGCTAGAATCATGCTAGTAACATGCTAATTCATGCTAGAAACATGCTAGTAACATGCTAATTCATGCTAGAAACATGCTAGTAACATGCTAATTCATGTTAGAATCATGCTAGTAACATGCTAATTCATGCTAGAATCATGCTAGTAACATGCTTATTCATGCTAGAATCATGCTAATAACATGCTAATTCATGCTAGAAACATGCTAATTTATGCTAGAATCATGCTAATAACATGCTAAATCATGCTAGAATCATGCTAATAACATGCTAATTCATGCTAGAAACATGCTAATTCATGCTAGAATCATGCTAATAACATGCTAAATCATGCTAGAAACATGCTAGTAACATGCTAATTCATGCTAGAAACATGCTAGTAACATGCTAATTCATGCTAGAATCATGCTAGTAACATGCTAGTAACATGCTACCTCATGCTAGAAACATGCTAGTAACATGCTAATTCATGCTAGAATCATGCTAATTCATGGTAGAAACATGCTAGTAACATGCTAATTCATGCTAGAATCATGCTAGTTACATGCTAATTTATGTTAGAATCATGCTAGTTACTTGCTAATTCATGCTAGTAACATGCTAATTCAGACTCGGCTTTTCAAGCCACCATAAAGTTTGTCCTCAAACTTTAATATCTAGTTATTCTTCTTCTTCTTCTTCTTCTTCTTATTCTTCTGAGACTAATTTCTAAGTGTATCTCCTCCTAGGCCTTTCAAGCTACATACTTCAAACTTTCGTCAAACCTTCAAACTGGTCTGACTCGGGTTGCTATATCTTTTCTAACTGATCCGACCTTGGGTTTTCCGAAAAACGACCCAGAAAAATCCCAAAAGTCCCATTGACTTAACATTGGGTCAAACTTTGTGAGCTCATAACTCTGCATCAGACTGTCCTACAGACTTCTAACTGGACTCATTTAACTCAGTCTAGCCAGCAGCCAATAACTGATGACTTTTTAACTTACTAGCCACTCCCTAGCAACCACTTACAGTACCCTAGCAACTGTCCCATAGACTTCCATTGTAAAAGACTCCCATTTACTTAACATTGGATCAACCTTTGTGAGCTCATAACTCTGCATCAGACTGTCCTACAGACTAGAGTCTGGCCTCATTCAACTCAGTCTAGCCAGCAGCCAATCACTGATTACCTTTAAACTTACTAGCCACTCCCTAGCAACCAATTTCAGCACCCTAGCAACTGTCCCATAGACTGTGACTAGCTATTCTAACACACGCTAACAGTTTTAACATCCTACTGACATGCTAATCTTGCTAGAAAGGTGCTAGCAACACGATAGTGACATGCTAGTCATGCTAGTAACATGCTAATTCATGCTAGAATCATGCTAGTAACATGCTAATTCATGCTAGAATCATGCTAACAACATGCTAATTCATGCTAGAAACAAGCTGATTCATGCTAGAATCATGCTAGTAACATGCTAGTTACATGCTAATTAATGCTAGAATCATGCTAGTTACATTCTAATTCATGCTAGAAACATGCTAATTCATGCTAGAATCATGCTAACAACATGCTAATTCATGCTAGAAACATGCTAGTAACATGCTAATTCATGCTAGAAACATGCTAGTAACATGCTAGAATCATGCTGGTAACATGCTAATTCATGCTAGAATCATGCTAGTAACATGCTAATCCATGCTAGAATCATGCTAGTAACATGCTAATTCATGCTAGAATCATGCTAGTAACATGCTAATTCATGCTAGAATCATGCTAGTAACATGCTAATTCATGCTAGAAACATGCTAGTAACATGCTAATTCATGCTAGAATCATGCTAGTAACATGCTAATTCATGCTAGAATCATGCTAGTAACATGCTAATTCATGCTAGAATCATGCTAGTAACATGCTAATTCATGCTAGAAACATGCTAGTAACATGCTAATTCATGCTAGAATCATGCTAGTAACATGCTAATTCATGCTAGAATCATGCTAATAACATGCTAATTCATGCTAGAAACATGCTAATTCATGGTAGAATCATGCTAATAACATGCTAATTCATGCTAGAAACAGGCTAGTAACATGCTAATTAATGCTAGAAACATGTTAGTAACATGCTAATTCATGCTAGAATCATGCTAGTAACATGCTAATTCATGCTAGAAACATGCTAGTAACATGCTAATTCATGCTAGAATCATGCTAGTAACATGCTAATTCATGCTAGAATCATACTAATAACATGCTAATTCATGCTAGAAACATGCTAGTAACATGCTAATTCATGCTAGAATCATGCTAGTTACATGCTAATCCATGCTAGAATCATGCTAGTAACATGCTAATTCATGCTAGAATCATGCTAGTAACATGCTAATTCATGCTAGAATCATGCTAATAACATGCTAATTCATGCTAGAATCATGCTAGTAACATGCTAATTCATGCTAGAATCATGCTAGTAACATGCTAATTCATGCTAGAATCATGCTAATAACATGCTAATTCATGCTAGAATCATGCTAGTAACATGCTAATTCATGCTAGAAACATGCTAGTAACATGCTGAATCATGCTAGAAACATGCTAGTAACATGCTAATTCATGCTAGAAACATGCTAGTAACATGCTAATTCATGCTAGAATCATGCTAGTAACATGCTAATTCATGCTAGAAACATGCTAGTAACATGCTAACTCATGCTAGAAACATGCTAGTAACATGCTAATTCATGCTAGAAACATGTTAGTAACATGCTAATTCATGCTAGAATCATGCTAGTTACATGCTAATTTATGTTAGAATCATGCTAGTTACTTGCTAATTCATGCTAGTAACATGCTAATTCAGACTCGGCTTTTCAAGCCACCATAAAGTTTGTCCTCAAACTTTAATATCTAGTTATGGTGGCTTGAAAAGCCAGCATACTGTTATCTATCTTAAACTTATTATTATTCTTCTTCTTCTTCTTCTTCTTCTTCTTCTTCTTCTTCTTCTTCTTCTTCTTCTTCTTTCT